>NC_133380.1:19066004-19157555 GCF_049309525.1 Garra rufa
GACTGAGTTTAACCAATTCTGTAGAATGCCCCATAAAAATGGCTGTTTGGCACAAAAAAAATGACACAATGGTGCTTTATAACGGCACACTGCCCACCAATTAATCTTCCAAAATATAGCGCTTTTGCGCTACAGTCGTCCTGAGCTCGAATCCCTTCTTGAGGACCTTTACCAAACTGAACTCATGACGAAAACATACCTGTGAAAACAATTTCGCAAGAATAAGGTAGACCTTTTGTTCTTGACAGTTGCCGGAGAATGACTGATAAATTCGATAAGGTTTTGGCAACCAATGTTATACTGTAGCATAAACTGCTTTAATAACTGCAGAGGTTGGATTCTAATCCCTGCCTAGTACAGGGCTCGAAATTGCGACCATTTTGGTCGCATATGCTCCCAAAATTTAATCTGCGCGACCTCAAATTATATTTGGGAGCATTTGTGCGAGTGCGAGTAATTGTTGTGGTGCGACTTACTTTCATTTCTTTACAAAGCTTTGGCTAGCCTAACTACTGCACAGACTGTTGTGAGCTGATGCAGTGACAGGTTCACCGTTCTCTCCTTTGATTGTGGACAATTAGAAGGTCTCCACAATCTGCTTTTGAAGAAATATATTTCATGCTGCAGCGTACATTCTGTCAGATACAAATCTGCTGCCTCCGTCTCAATATACTGTACATCGCCTCATAAATTCACATCAGATCATAACTCGGCGGCAGAGTTCCACTCACGCAGGGGCGTAATTTCCACTCGGGACACTTTTCAAAATCCTGTTTGTGTCCTCCCACTTTCAAATGGTTTTGTTAACCCTTATGTGTTGTTAGGGACGTTTTCGTCCACTGAGGGGTGCTGTTGAGTCTTAATTTGGCCACAACTTTTTCTCTGTTAAAGCAAATGGAATGATTTTTGGTGACTAATCTTATTTTGATACATATTTTGGGAAAATGCTTTGAAATTTTTCAAAAACTCAACAGTACACTTTGGGCAAATTTACTACCCTTTCGTTATGTTTCGTGGCTGAAAACAGCCACTACTTTAAACTGCTGTAAAAATGTATCAGATAAATATTTTTTCAATTTTTTTGGCATAAATCTATTAATCAACCTCAGTCCTGCTCAAAAATACTAAATGTTTAAAAAAAATTCAGGATTTTATCTCTTTAATTGCCAAATTCCTAAATGATGTCACTGATTTGGGGAAAAAACCCCCACAAAATTACTAATTTTAAATATAAAAGGTAATTGTGGCCTGGATTTTTTTTTTACCTTTTTAACAGTCTTGGACATGTGAACGATTAGTAAGAAAATTGGCTTTCATGCATTGTTAGTTTTGGCGCAGCATCCGATTTTCTTTTTTTCTCCCTGCAACAAAAAGCTTAGTTTTACATAGAGTTCTATGGAGTATAACGACATATTATAGTGTGCGTGTATGTATGTGTGTGTGAGCGTGTGTGAGTGTGTGAAAGTGAGTGAAAGTGTGTGAAAGTGTGAGAGAGACCTTTGTGCACCTTGATACCCCTGAGAAAATCTAAATAAGCACCTCAGCTCTCAGAACGACATGGAGTAAACAAAAATAAAGAAAGTATATTTATGTATTTGTTTACCATATAGTTCTGAGAGCTGAGGTGCTTTTTTTGATTTTCTGAGGTGTATCAAGGTGCACAGAGGTCTCTCTCACACTCACAGACACTCACACACACTCTCATACACTCGCACACACTTTCACACACTCACACACGCTCACACACACATACATACACGCACACTATAATATGTCGTTATACTCCATAGAACTCTATGTAAAACTAAGTTTTTTTTTGCAAAGGCCTATCTAAAGGGTTAATGGGGCCAACTGATAATCAACAGTACAATTTACAAATTTGACCCCTTCCCAACAGGGAAAACCACAAAAAATCAAGAATTCAGCATTATATGGTGTCATGGCTTTGCAATCAAAAAATGTGGTTATAATGGAAGTCAATGGGGCAAAAACAGCCACAAACAATAAATGAGGGAGAAAAAATGAAAATCTGATGCTGCGCCAAAACTAACAATGCATGAAAGCCAATGTTCTCACTAATCTTTCACATGTCCAAGACTGTTAAAACGGTAAAAAAAAATCCAGGCCACAATTACCTTTTATATTGAAAATGAGTAATTTTGTGGGTTTTTTTTCCCAAAATCAGTGACATCATTTAGGAATTTGGCAATTAAAGAGTTAAAATCCTGAATTTTTTTTAAACATTTAGTATTTTTGAGCAGGACTGAGATTGATTAATAGATTTATGCAAAAAAATTTGAAAAAAATATTTATCTGATACATTTTTACAGCAGTTTAAAGTAGTGGCTGTTTTCAGCCACGAAACATAACGAAAGGTTGTAAATTGAAACAATGCACAAGGGTTAAAGTAATCTCTTGTATTGTAGAATGCACGCGGTATCGTTAAAACGAAACCAAAAGTAAAACTCGCACACGCATTCAAAAGCAATTTTAATACCCCACGTTTAAAGAGCGACTGCCCAATGTGCGCAAATTAGGCTACATAACATATCTAGGCTGTTATTAGTATGTGGGCTATAATAAGCTGTATTGTGTCTATAGCTCTGCATCAGAAAAATTCGGTCATTTGCACTTTGAATATTGAAAGAGTAGCCTACTTTGATCATGCCTGCATTTATTGTCTACACGACTAAGAAAGAAGTGTCGTTTATTTTTTGTTGTTTATAGTGTAGATTGTTTACAAATGCAGTGGTTGCCTCTAAATGGCTTTAACTCTTTATCTTTAATCTCTTTAAATGGCTGTAACTATAATAGAGAAAATAAACCTTGTTCATGTACTCATATTTTCATACATTCTTGTCCCTTGCTTAAGGCATAAAATAAATATATAAAAAAGGCTTTCAGAATCAGCCCATTTGCTTGTAAAACATCTGCATTAAGAATTGACCATGAAGAATCAAGATCGGCGCATTACTAAAACGAAATTAGGTGCTCCTAAATTTTTTTTGGTGCTCCTAACTTTTTGTAGTTGGGAGCACCAATGCTACCAAGTAAAAAAGTTAATTTCGAGCCCTGCTAGTATCTCTTGCTTCTCATCGCAGCATGCTGTACTAGCTGATAAGTGGTTGACCCCTGCTTGTTGCTCAGATGACCACAACTTAAGCAAAGATATAATTAATATGTGCTTCCAGAAATGCACTTTAGACCATTTCATATTTCTCACTTGCACTCTTATATATGGTCTTAAAAAAATCTAAGAGCGTTTCAAAAGCAGAATTGTGCTAACTGCCGACTGAAGGACGTTAGGTTAGGATGAGGCCAGGCATGGTAAATTTCAGAAATAGACACCCTGAAGCTGTCAAAGATATGGTTTCATTTGGGTCATCATTTTACTGTGGTGTTTGCACACACATAACTATCACTTTGGTTGTTCCTCTGAAAATTCATTCAGCTGAAATGTCTTTATATAAAACATCCTAAGCCAAGAAAAGGCCTAATTAAAACTCTTGATTTGTAGTTAGTTTTGCTCTTTTTTTTTTTCCGTTTTAATGAGTACCATTCCAATCCTAAGAAAGAACCTGCATCTCCAGTTTTTCATGAAGTAGACTACTATTTATGCAGGCATTCTAAAAAACAGTTGCTTGCTTTGTCTTACAGGGTATTGCGGGCACAGATGTTGCAAAGGAGGCCTCTGACATCATCCTTACCGATGACAACTTCACCAGTATCGTCAAAGCTGTGATGTGGGGGCGCAATGTCTACGACAGCATCTCCAAATTTCTGCAGTTTCAACTGACTGTCAATGTGGTCGCCGTGATTGTTGCTTTCACTGGGGCCTGCATCACACAGGTTAATTTAATTAGCATTTGTCTTAACCTGGGACCCAGCATATAGCTTTATGTCGTTATATAATTGTTTAATATATATAGAACTGAAGATGTCCTCTTTAAGATAAATATCAGGGCTTTAAAAGTGACATATGTAGTCTTAGAGAAATAACTGCTACAAACAAAAACAGATAGCTGTGTTTTAGGAGTATAAACACAAGAGTATGTGATGGTTAAGTATGGCATTGTGGTAGACAATTCATCATAATGTGCCATAATAACAGAACTCTACAAGCCAAGTATTTTATATTTACAGAAACATACTGAGGCCATTTAGTGCTGGTGCCAGACCTTGGCTAATATGGGGCCGACCTGTCTTGTTTTGTCCCTGTCTAACTACATTACTTATGACAATACTGTAGTAATGTCCTGTCTGTGAAGTCTCACTTCGGTTTGTTTTGTCTGCAGGACTCTCCACTTAAAGCCGTTCAGATGTTGTGGGTAAATCTGATTATGGACACGCTGGCTTCTTTGGCTCTGGCGACGGAACCTCCAACAGAATCACTCCTGCTGAGAAGACCTTACGGACGAAACAAGCCACTCATTTCCAGGACTATGATGAAGAATATCTTGGGTCATGCTGTTTACCAACTTACCATCACATTTACTCTTCTCTTTGCTGGTAAGAGGCTTCTGTATTCATGATTAAGTCCAAATGCCGTCCAAATGAATTAGGTTCAATAATAATAACTATGATCATTGTTATTAGTATTTACTAGGGATGTAACGGTATTATCATCGTGGTCACATGACAACATGACCCGATAGGTCTTCTGGGCAAAAAGTGTAGTTTTTAAAATATATTCAAACTTCTTATTCCAACATAAAAGGTCTTTGTATCTGTCAAATGGACTGAAACCGAAAGCACAATATAACTTAATTCCCTTCATCACGTCTGTTTTCGCTGGGCATTTCAAAGGGAAGCGCGCACTTTGTTCAGGCGATCTGCTTGCGATCCGGTGTTTTCCGCACCTCACAGTGAATGCAGTTAACTCTGCATTTATTGCATGTGCTGCGGTTTAAATAGGTAATGTTACTGCAGTCCAAATTCAAAATATGTCTTTCAAGTATAGAAATTAGGAAAGAAGTATTATAATTTCCCTACTGTATTGTGAAGCAAAATACTACACCTATGAAATATTCATTTTCATTCATCTAATATATGGCTATTACATTCATTTGTCTTCATTTGTCTTTTTTTTTAATATCACTATATATATTGTATTGTGGACTTAAGATATTATCTTATCGGAAAATTTTGATTTCGTTACATCCCTAGTATTTACTTTTTATAGCGCTTTTTTCATTTATCTTAGTGCAATTGGTTTACAATATATGGCTATTACATTTATTTGTTTTTTATATTAAAGTATAGTGGACTTCATATCTATATTATCGTTTTGTGAGATTTTGATGTTATTACATCTTTTTTTTTTTTTTTTTACTTTGCATGTGAGAAGGGACTGTGGCTAATGGCGTTTTGTGTATGGGATGGATGCGATGTATGGTTGCTTAGCAACTAGCATTTATATTTGCAATATTCAAAGCATTAGAATTTGCCTCAAGCGCCCGTAAGTTTTATCACGAAATGTCAGTATTGGATATTTTAGGGAAAACCTGAAAAAACTTGCCTCAAATCTCAATGAATCTGAGGGTTTGTCTCTCTGCATGTCATCTCTTGTTAAATGTTGTCTTTGTCGTTAGTGAAAGCTAAAAGCTCACTACCTTTCTGGATGTTTTTTCCCATGTTAAGAGGTACATGTCTTCATCCCAACTTATCAGTGAAGAATATCTGTAAATCCTGATTTTAAACTGGTCTTTGCTCCCTATAGTACAATAGATCACATCACAGACTACCTAAAGCCCTTAAGCATGTTACAGTGTTTCAAGAAGGTTTGCTGTAAATGTCCCATATTGTACTGTTGCCAACCGATTAGACAAGTTTATCACAAGTTCACAGTGCCCGTGGGTTAAGGAACAGCTGCACAGAAGACCCCATTCAGCAGTGTCTGAATACATACTGTCTCAGTTGATATTACACTTGACTGCATTTTTTTCAATTAACAGTAGCATGTATTTATTGAGATCAGTGTTCCTCCTGACATACAACACTATGAACTTTCACATTACATATTTACAGAAACCATTTTTCTGTTCCCAAAGGTGAGAAGATCTTTAACATTGACAGTGGCCGCAACTCCCCTCTGCACTCCCCGCCATCTGAACACTACACCATAATCTTCAACGTCTTCGTCATGATGCAGCTTTTTAATGAGATCAATGCCCGCAAGATCCATGGAGAGAGGAACGTGTTCGAGGGAATTTACAGGAACCCCATTTTCTGCTGCGTCGTTCTGGGAACCTTTGTTCTGCAGGTATGAAACCAAATTAAAATAAATTTAATTAAGTTTAAAAAAAAAATGTACATTACATAAAATCAAAAGTGTCCAGTCAAAAGATTTGTAACTGTAAGATTTTTAAAGAAGTCTCTTCTCCTCACCAAGCCTGCATTTATTTGATTCAAAATACAGCAAAAGCAGTAATACTATGAAAAATGTTTACTATTTAAAATAACTACTTTCTATTTGAATATATTTTAAAATGTAAGTTATTCCTGTGATCAAAGCTGAATTTTCAGCATCATTACTCCATTCGCATGATCCTTTAGAAGTCATACTAATATTCTGATTTGCTGTTCAAGAAACACTTTTTATTATTTTGTCATTATGTTGAGTTCATTTTTTCAGGATTCTTTGATGAATAGAAAGATCCAAAGATGAGCATTTATATAAAATTAAAAGCTTTTGTAATATTATACACTATACCATTTAAAAGCTTGGAGTCAGTATAATGTTTTGGGGGGGGGAGGTTTTGGAAGGGGGGGGGGGGTGATAGAAATAAAAGTTTTATTTAGCAGATATTCTTTAAATTGATCAAAAGTGATGATAAAGACCTTTATAATGTTACAAAATATTTATATTTCAGTTAAATGCTGTTCGTCAGAACTTTCTATTTATCAAAGAAACCTGAAACAATTCTACTCAGCTGTTTTCAACATACTAATGATAATAATAATAATGATAATGTTTTTTGAGCAGCAAATCAGAATATTAGAATGATTTCTGAAGGATCATGTGAATGGAGTAATGGAGTGGTGGAGTACTCCTTCATCTGGAGTAATGATGCTAAAAATTCAGCTTTGAAATCACAGGAATAAATTACATTTTAAAATATATTCAAATAGAAAAGTAATTTTTAAACAGTAACAATATTTCAAAATTGTACTGTTTTTGCTGTACTTTGGATCAAATAAATGCAGGCTTGGTGAGCGGAAGATATTTCTTTAAAAAACAAAAATCTTACTCTTAAAAAACTTTTCACTGGTAGTGTATGACTATATAATCTTCATGAAATGGCATTGTTTTGCCTTGTTTAAAAGCTGTAAAAAGAAAAAGCTTCTGATTATCAACCTCAGGATACAGTCATTTGATGCATTATAGTATTACACATCTGTGGCCGGTTGAACTAGTTTTTTGGATTCAAATTAGGCCAATCTGTTTTTATGTAACTGACTTAAAAAAAAATGATGACTGGTCTTGCAGACACAATTAGACTACTAACTTGTAAGACTAGCATGAGCAGTTTATGCAACTGACCACTAATGTGTTTAAAGCTATGCTGTTAATTGTATGTTAGATAATAGTAATCAGATCTAATGGCTTGTGAACTGAGAAATCAAAATTCCCTTGATCTTTTAGCATATTGAGAAGTCATTGTATTATAAAAACATTCTATAAGTTAATATTCTTGTTAGCCTAAAAACAGCTTATATTGTAGCCAATCTGCCAAAATGACAGGTTGTGGAATGAGCCACTTTATGATGTAATAGTGTGGCTATTACTATAAAATCAAAAATTAAAAATGGCTCAGAAGACAATAAGCGTGGTTTAGTGACAAGTTGTGAAAAAACGTCTTTGCATTGCCTTCCTTCTGATCCCAATGTTACGAAGAAGTGAATGAACTTGATTTTTATGTTTAATGAATTTCCAGACCACGTCAGTAAGAACTTGGTCCTTTTTTCACTTTCATTTTACATACAACTGCAAGTTATAAAGTCAGAATTGTGAGATATATAAAGCACAATTCAAGACCAGATTTTCAGATAGATTCAAACTAAAAGAGGATGCTGTGCGGACTATATTGAATCCGACAGTAATGAAACACCACACAAGTGCATGTTTTTATTACGTGGTCAGTATTGCCTTTTCTGTTATTACAGATCGTTTGATATGTACTGAGTACTAAGCGTTTTTAATCTAAATCACAGCAGCTATCAAATATTTATGAAGGATGTAGACTGTCAAACATGCACAAATGTTAGCCTATCATAGCAGTGATCGTTTGCTGACGAGTCTACAATCCGCAACGGCTATTCAAAAAGAGTGTTTTAATGAGGGGGGTCAAAACAGGACAGAAAATAGCCTATTAGTTTTCAATTATGTTTTTTGATGTAAAAATCTTGATAACATTATAAGTGGACCTCAGAGAATAGTACAAAATAATAATAATAATAATAAAAGCAGTTCATGATCCCTACAAATGTGATGCTGGACCACAAAACCAGTCTTAAAGGAGTAGTTCACTTTCAGAACAAAAATTGACAGATAATGTACTGACCCCCTTGTCATCAAAGATGTTCATATCTTTCTTTCCTCAGTCGTAAAGAAATGATGTTTTTTGAGGAAAACATTTCAGGATTTCTCTCCATATAATGGACTTCTATGGTGCCCCCAAGTTTGAACTTCCAAAATGCATTTTAAATGCAGCTTCAGAGAGCTCTAAATGATCCCAGCTGAGGAAGAAGGGTCTTTTACATTTACAATTTATATACTTTCTAATCTCTACACAGAGTCCACACAGAGCTAGACTAGACGAGCGTTTGAGGTTAAAAAGTATATAAATTGTAATTGTTTTTAGAAAATAATCGATCGTTTTGCTAGATAAGACCCTTCTCTCCTCGGCTGTGATCGTTTAGAGCCATTTGAAGCTGCATTTTGGAAGTTTAAACTCTGGGGCACCATAGAAGTCCATTATATGGAGAGAAATCCTGAAATGTTTTCCTCAAAAAACATGATTTCCTTATGACTGAAGAAAGAAAGACATGAACAACAAGGGGGTGAGTACATTATCTGTAAATTTTTGTTCTGAAAGTGAACTACTCTAAGTAGCATGGGTATATTTGTAGCGATAGCCAACAATACATTGTGTGGGTCAAAATGATTGATTTTTCTTTTATGCCAAAAATCATTAGGATATTAAGTGAAGATCATGTTCCATGAAATTATTTTGTAAATTTCCTTCTGTAAATATATCAAAACTGAATTTTTGATTAGCTTTGCTAAAAATTCATTTGGACAACTTTAAAGGTGATTTTCTGACAAACCATACACAAACCATACATCAATGGAAAACGTATTTATTCAGTTTTCATATTATGTATAAACCTCAATTTCAAAAAATGTGCTCTTATGACTGGTTTTGTGGTCCAGGGTCACAAATGTTTAAAAAAATGTTTAAGTAATAATAAAAGTAATAATCCACCCGAGGCCATATGTTACAGCTGTTTTCACCATGACTGCAGACGTTTATAAAGTCATCTAAACAACACTCCTTAACCATGTTAAAATTGCTGTAACTCAGTTTCTTGTGCCTTATTGCTTTACTGCAGTAAAGCTGGACTAATGGAATCCACCTTGTTACAGGTAATCATAGTGCAGTTTGGAGGGAAGCCGTTCTCTTGCACAGCCCTCACCATCGATCAGTGGCTCTGGTGTGTTTTCATCGGAGTTGGTGAGCTGCTCTGGGGCCAGGTAAGCCAAATCTATACAGAATGTCATTGTTCATCACTAATCAGTACCTAAGCGGAGCAAAACAACTAGTTAGTTACATGCGCGCATTTACAGATGACAAAGCGAGAAAGAGAGAGCTTCTCAGTGGTGAAATAATGAAAACATCACGGCAGAATGCACATGCGTGGGTGATGTGGAACATCTTTAGTTCTCTCTTCAATCCCACTGGGAGGGCAGGGGAGGGGGAGTTGAAGCTGTGTGCGATTTCAAACCTGTGGGAGGGAACGAGGGAGGCTGGCAGACGGCAACTTGCTGCACAATTCCAAAGAGCGCTTGCCGCCATCTCAAAGTTCAGCTCTGAAAGAGGACGGAGAGCTGTGAGCTTTATCATCAACCCGGCAGCGTCCTCTGCCTCCATACATCCATGCTTAACGGTACATTTAAAACTCAGTATGCAGGACTGATGCATCATGTTAGGTCATCAAAAGGCCGGGGAAGTTATCAAGTACGGATTTTAAAGCCTTTAGAGCTGCAAGCCGTCTGCTCCTTCTGGCAGTTGCATCACACATAAGCCATTTCCTACTGGGTTTCTCAGCTGGTGTTTGTGTGCGCAAGCATTTGTTTGTGCATATACACACGTGCAGCCTCACGAACCAGATGCTGAGAACTTAAATGTGGAGGAGAAGCAGCGTGCATTCTATCCACTATGTATTAAGTTGTCTCGGTGATGTCTCGGATCAAACAGCGTCAACAGAGGTACCTACAGAGGGGATTGTACAAAAATATCTAGCTATTTTTGAGCTACCATAGGAGGCTGTTTGTGTGTATGTGTGCGCAGTTTAAAGAGGTTAAATTACAGCTATTTAAAACAAATTGTTTAGCTTCCAGAAAGGTTACTAATAAGTAGTAGCTATCTATATTTAAGCCATAAGCGGCTTAATTTAAATGTTTCAAATTAAATGGACATCTTTTGTATAACTGCATAATTTATTTTCAATCAGATCAGTATTCATCTGGCACAAAATATAAGGATAAGGATCTCAGTCAGAGTTACAGAATTAAACTTGAAGAGATAAATTATACATTTAATAATGACTAATAAAACGGTCTTAAAGCAATTAACTAACAGCAGCATTTAACTAAATATTTCAGGAAAAACATTAAACATTAAAATAACATGAAGTGATTTATAATATTTGAAATGAATTGTTCTAAAGATATTTAAGATTTACTTAAAATGAATTTACTACCCACACATGTACTGCTCACCAAGGCTATATTAAAAATACAAGAAAAACTGTAATATTATTACAATTTAAAATAACCATTTTGTATGTTAATTAGGGCTGTCAATCGATTAATTTTTTTTAATCGCATGGTTGTCGTGAGTTAACTGGCGATTAATCGCACATTTTTATCTGTTCTAAATGTACCTTATATTAATACTTTTTAAAGTTTTTAATAATCTAATCAACATTGGCATGGACAAATATGGATGCTTTAAGCAAATATGTGTTTATTATTAGTAAAACCACTGTTTACATTATTTGCAGGACAGGGCAGCTCACTTCTTCTGAACATGCAAAATGTACATTAATTATTACATTTGTTTGCCTTTAGGTGCCCACATACTGTCATTTGAGGAGGCCAAGTTTCCATTGTTATAATTTATTATTTCTGTTAACAGACAACCAAAGTAATATGAAATAATAACTGAAAAAAATCCTGAATTATGATCATGATTCAATCGCTGAAAAGAATCATTTACAGGCATCTGGACATAAGTCACTATTCTCTGCATTATTATCGTTGTTTTTAACTTCCTGTTTGAATGCCTTCACAATCATTTGACTTTTTAGGAGGTTACCCGTTTAAAGTTATGTGATCCCAAAAACCTGCTTCTTTTATTTTTTTAAGGTATTGTTTTCATTATAATGTACTGATTCGAGAGCCTGGTCTCATGAGAATGCGCACTAGCATGATTTTCTGTTTCTATTTGCCGTGCTATTAATAAGCTGAAATTAACTTTGACGTGCATATGATATGCAATTATGATATGCATGTTTTTGACGTGCATTTAATACCACGTTTTCGCTTGCATACTTGTATGTGGCTTTACGCATCAACCCCACAGCACCAATAACGTAGACCGACTCCGCTTGCATTCATTCAATATGGCAGAAGTGCCGGTATGCAAGTACACAAAAGGATAAAATACAGAAGTGCCTGCGTACCGGCCCACTTCAAGCACTGGAAGCAACAGAATATCTGGTTTAATTGAAAGCGCTGTTCCTCTGCCACTCGCTGAACAAAGCAGACGCAGATATAAAGAGAGGGAGGTGCGCGCGCATTGGGAGACCTCGCGCTCATTCTGCAAAACTGGAGAGCCTCAAACTATATTAGGTTTGTCCAATTATGTGTTTATGTATTGTTGCTAGACACTTTTCGCTAGGTTGGCAACACTGTGCATCCATTTCTTTAACTGCTAGGTAGTGGGTCAAACAGAAAATGTGCGCTGCGTTAATCGCGTTAATAAAAGTAGTGCCGTTAAAATTAATTTGAGTTAACGAGTTAACGCGTTAATTTTGACAGCCCTAATTTTAATATATTTTAAAATATATTATGGCAAAGCTGAATTTTCTGCAGCTATTTATTCAGTCTTCAGGGTCACATCCTTAAGAAATCTTTCAAATGTGCTGATTTGGTGCTTAAGTAACATTTTCTCTTATTATCAGCTGTCAAAACAGTGATACATTTTGTTTCAAGGATTCTTAGATGAAAAGAGAGTTCAAATAAACAGCATTTGATGTGAAGTTTATTTTAAAAAAACTTTTGTTGCTTGATCAGTTTACTGTGGAAGCCCGTTTCTGCCACTGAATAAAAAATAAAGGTAATTGCAACTTTTTATCTCAATTCTGATTTTTTTTTCTCGAATTGAGAGATATATAAACTCACAACTGCATGTTATAAAGTCAGAATTATGAAATATAAACTTGCAATTGCAAAAAAAAAATTGCTAGCTTTTTTTCTTGCAATTGTGAGTTTGTATCTCACAGTTGTCTTTTCTCAGAATTGTGAGAAATAAACTCACAATTGTTAGTTATAAAATCCAATTTTGAGGGGGAAAAAAGACTGATATGTTCTCAATTGCGAGTTTATATCACAATTCTGAATAACTTGCAATTGAGCACTAAAGTCAGAAATGTGAGTTATAAACTCGCAATTTTCAGTTATAAACTCGCAATTCTGAAAAAAGGTGACAATTGTAAGTTAAAACTCGCAATTCTGACAGTTTCTTGAATTGCGAGATATAAAGTCAATTCTTTTGTTTCCTCAGAATTGTGTGTGATACTCTCAATATGCGAGAAATAAAGTCAGAATTGCTAGATAAAAACGTGCAATTCTGACTTTTTTCTTGCAATTGCAAGTTAGTATCTCTCAATTCTGACTTTTTTTTTCAGAATTATGAGTTTATATCTCGCAGTTCTTACTTTATTTCTCAGAATTGCAATATAATATCTCACAATTCTGACTTTATAACTCGCAATTGTGAGTTTATATCATAATTCTGAGAAAAAACTCGGAGTTGTGAGTTTGTATCATGCAAGTGTGAGGGGGGAAAAAAAGTCAGAATTGTGAAATAAAAAGTCGCAATTACCTTTTTTACATTTTTTTTATTCAGTGGCGGAAATGGGCTTCCATAGTTTACCTGACCACAAGTAGAAGTATACTACTATTAATGTATTACTGAACTGTTTAATCACAAAATTGGGGAACATTTTTGTCAGTTAATCAAACAACCTTCATGTTCTGAGTAAATTGTACGGAAAATGTTCAGTCAAAAAGCCTTTTTGATTTTTAACATACAGGGAACTTGCGGTCAGAAGCCATAATGATTTATAATCTTTGCATTTATGCACCACATGAACAGCACCCTGTTCTCGGAAAGCCGTCCATAATCATAACCGCTGTGCTAATGACTATTTGATGAGCTGTGGTTGCCATTACTTGACCCTATTTTTTCCCCCCTCTTCTTGTCCTCTAGTTCATCTCTGCCGTCCCGACACACCGCCTCAAGTTCTTGAAGGAGGCTGGTCATGGCATCACCAAAGAGGACATCGCAGAGGAGGTGCTAACCGAAGGTGCGGATGAAATTGACCATGCTGAGATGGAGCTGCGCAGGGGACAGATCCTATGGTTCAGAGGGCTCAACCGCATCCAGACTCAGGTAAGCTGCTCTTTGCTGCTTCTCTCCTTCCTGTCTCTTTCAGGAGATGTCCCAGGAGAGAGTAGAAATGGCTTGAATTCAACAGCAGTGACCTATACACAACTCTGCCACTGTAGATGTTGTTTAGAGAAATGTCTCTGGCAGCTTGCTGTTTAAATGTGTGGTTTATTGGTATTTTTGATGTACACTGCTGTTCAAAAGTTTGGGGTCAATAAGATTTTAATGTTTTTTTTAAAGAAGTTGTTTCTGCTTATCAAGGCTGCATTTATTTAATTAAAAATAGAAAGAAAAACTGTAATATTGTGAAATATTATTGCAATTTAAAATACTGGTTTTCTATTTTAATATACTTAAAAATATAATTTATTTCTGTGGTGCAAAGCTGAATTTTATGCATCATTACTCCAGCCTTCAGTGTCACAGGATCTGTCAGAAATCATTCAAATATGCTGATTTATTATCAATGTTGGAAAAGTTGTGCTGCTTATTAATTTTTTGGAAGCTATTATACTTTTTCAGGATTCTTTGAAAAATAAAATGTTGAAAAGTACAGCGTTTATTTAAAATATAAATCTTTTCTAACAATATAAGTTGCTGTTCTAGGTTTGAGGTCAGTACATTTTTTTCTTTCTTTCTTTCCTTAAAAGAAATGAAAACTTTTATTCATTAAGGATGTGTAAATTGATAAGTAAAGGCTCATATTCTTAGAAAAGATTTATATTTTGAATACGTTGTTCTTTTTAACTTTTTATTCATCAAAGAATCATGAAAAAGAATCACCGTTTCCAAAAATATGTTTCCAACATTGATAATAAATTAGCATATTAGAATTATTTCTAAACGATCATGTGACACTAAAGACTGAATTATTGGCTGATGAAATTTCAGGATTGTATCACACAAATAATATTTTAAAGTATATTAAAATACACTGTTATTTTAAATTGCAAGATTTCATAATATTACTATTTTCTATTTTCTGTATTTTTGATTAAAGAAATGTAACTTTAATAAACACGAGACATTTTTTTAAAAAAAGAGACAAGCAATTACTATTGATCATCAATTCATAATCAATTGTTTTTCTATTTTTCATATTTTTAAAATTTAATAAATTATATTAATATACACAGCAAGAGGTTTGAAAAATGTTCAATATATTATTTGTTTAGCGAACTAAAAGAATATGGATTAGTGGGAGTAATGTATTCAATCTATTTTGTACTGTATTATCATCAACATTTTCTGATCTGCTTAAATTATGGTGATAAAATAATTTCTAGCATTTCATTTGTTTGTTTTTAATTTATTTGAAACAACAAATGCATTTTTTCAGCCCCAAACATCACGTATGTTGCTGAAAACTGCATTATTTGTGAACATTCTAGACAGCCGGTGGCTGTTTTTGTGTAGACATCACCCTAGTGGCCTTCAAGCATCTCCATGGGTTAATTTCTGGAAAAGCTCCTCCCTCAAGACTTTGCAGAGACTTGTGAGCTGCTTCTGTGCCCCAGGTTGGAAAGCAGCATGTGCCCTTGAGATGCCACTCTTGAAATGCCAGTGGGGCAACCCATGTCTCTCTGACTGCATGCACAAGCTGCCTGGAGATATTTGGGAACTGTACAGCAACATTCACTCGCTTTCATCAGAAGATGTGCAAGTAAACGGCTGGGAACAGACTTTTATTTTTTTAAGCTCTGTTGATGGAGGCCGTGTGGGAGGACTGCCTTTCACTTACCATTGCCTTCATACATGACACAGTGTTGCTTACAAACAATGAGTGGATTCAGTGAGAGGGTTCACAGATGCATTTATCTGGATCCTCCAGGAGTGTCTGTGTGCTGGTGGGCGATCATTCTGAGAGGGCGTTCTGTGCCTATTAAGAATGTTCTATAGCAAACACTATGGTGAACCACCCACCAAAGATTGTCAGTGTATTCCACAGGCACTGATTCATCCCTCTAGATTTGCTTGCTGCCACTTCTGAAAACAACATATTCGTTTTAGCTTTGTTTTCATTTTGTAGCGCTAAAAAAGGTGTAATTTTCCTTTCAGCATTGCGCCAGGTTATGGGGAATTTATGTTGCCATATGGGGTCATCTTAAAACCTTTTCACTTTTGTTCTTTGTTACAGCTTTCATCATATCATTTGGGTGTTAGGAATCAATATGTTTGAGTAAAAGATCAATATATTGATGGGTTCGAGATTAACAGCTTACAAAGCATTATTGAAAACGTTATCCCTTTATCTAATTGCTAAAAGTCACTTGTTCTTGCAAAAGTCGTTTTGAAGATAACAGACAAAATGGCTGTTTTAATTTACTTTTTAGTAATATGTGACCCTGGACCACAAAACCAGTCATAAGGTTAAATTTGACAAAACTGAGATTTATACATCATATGAAAGCTCAATAAATAAGCTTTCTATTGATGTATGGTTTGTTAGGATAGGACAATATTTGACTGAGATACATCTATTTGAAATCAGAAATCGGAGGATGCAAAAAAATCAAAAAGACTGAGAAAATCACCTTTAAAGTTGTCCAAATTAGGTTCTTAACAATGCATATTACAAATCAAAAATTACATTTTGATATGTTTACGGTAGGAATTTTACAAAAAATCTTCATGGAACATGAACTTTACTTAATTTCTTAATGATTTTTGGCATAAAAGAAAAATCTATAATTTTGACCCATGCAATGTATTTTTGGCTATTGCTACAAATATACCCCAGCGACTTAAGACTGGTTTTGTGGTCCAGGGTCACATATATTAAGTAATAGTCTGGGATCATGTAAACCATCGTTTCTCAACGGGGGCGGTACCGCCCCCCAGGGGGCGTTGGGAGAGCCACGGGGGGCGCTGAAAGCAATAATTTTGAAAGGGGGGCGCTGAGGTGGTTTTGGGGGGCGTTTGGTTAAGACGAGTTTTAACCGAATAAGTTTGAGCTAAAATTTGCAGAAGAAAATGGTCTGCCACATCCTAATGCCATTTCTACACTGGATGCATCAAAGCGCACTTTCTGTATCTATTTGTCAACTTGTCTGCAGCATAAGCGCGCGGAATGCGTTTACTGTAGCGCTCGCGCTCAGTTACTGAATGACTCATTATAACGGGATCTACGTGCTTTAACGCAACTTGTTGCGCCTTTCGCGGCCAGTGTAGCAGTGTTAAGGTCATTGCACACTGTGTCCGAAATTTTCGTATACGTTATTTCGTATTCGTAATCCTAAAAATTCGTCACGCACAAAAACCTTGCACACTGAGTCCGACGAAATAGAACGATGTTGTCCACTCTCTTCTTAAAAAGAGAAACAGATACAGAGGAGTGAGGGAATACTTTTAAGGCGCACCTCCTTATTAATAAACTGCGGGATTATCCCGGGTGATTCAGAGTTTATTTCAGGATGTCAGTAATCGTTGATGCTTTGCTAGCATTACTGGAGCCACATAATATAAAGAAGACCACTAATTTTTGCGAACTCGGCGTACAAGGACCTTCACAGTGCTTTGTGCTGCGGGACAAAGTGAATGAACTTGACAGACGCAATTCTGGATTCTGGCGTTCGCTTGTACGGTGGCTCTGAACTGCCAAAACACCTCTCAAAATGCTTGCTACAGATGCGAAAAACGCAAAAAATCAAACCCGATCCGCAATTTTTTATGACGGACGAAAAATTTGGAGGCAGTGTGCAAGTGTGATTAACATAACGTGAGGTATTTATTTTTTAACGTGCGAAAAATTCGGACTCAATGTGTGCAATGACCTTAAGTGTTAGCTGGCTGCTAGTTTACAACAATAGTCACGGTCAAGCATGAGATGCTTTTTCTTGTTTAGAAAAAAAAATAATATGAAAGCTTTTTGTTTGCCAAATGATTTAAATGCCAAATTTTTAAAGAATGTATTCAAAGCTCACAAATAATAGCCCAGCCTAATTTTTACTGCACGCTGCTTTTTTGCTCCTTGGGAAACTAATGATAATGATATTTCAAGCCCAGTCAAATCAAATATGTCATGAATGTCATGTGGCATTCAATTACATATATTTTAAATAAAAGTATGTACGTGCTAATGTGGGCTGTTATATTTGGGTTTAGATAGGTTACATGCTTTTAAAATAGCCTATATATTATAAATAAAATATACATTACTATTAAAAAAGGCAAATAAGATTTTTTAATGGATGAATAAACAAAGGTTGCATTTGTTTGTTTTAAAAAAATATATACCATTAAAAAAGCTTTTTTAATTGAATATATTTTAAATGTGTTTTCCTCTTATGCTAAGCTTCATTACTCTAGCTTTCAGTGTCACATGATCTTTCAGAAATCATGCTGAATGCCATAAAATCAAGAATATGTAATTTGTTCTCTTTAACATTTATTTAATTGACTGAAGTACAAAGAAACAAATTCCAATGTTTACACTGGCCAACATATTTTTGTTAATATAAACAAATTTTGAGCCACGATCTAGCTTTGCTTGCAAAGACTGAGAAGCTCCTTTTATACCCAAAGATGATTCCCTCACCTATTACCAACTCACCTGCCTCCTGTCAACTGTTTCAAACCAGATTAGCTTATTCTATAACCTTTTCACTTTTATTATAATTGTTTTGGAGTGTGTTGCACTTTTGTGACTTTTCTTTTCTATGTAATGTTGTCAATTAAATAAAAGTTAAATAGAATTAACAAATCATAGATTTTATCATTTTACAAAACATCCCAACTTTTAGTGTTGTACTTAGTTTTCTGTAAGGTATTTGTAAGCAAACTTTTAAATATTCTAAAAATTGTGAAATATAGTAAAGTAGAGTTTACATTTCTTCCATGCATGTGTAAATGTGGTATTACCCACAAAATTAACCATGTCTACTATCTCAGAAAAAAGGGAATTCAATATATTCTCAAAAAGCAGGGTACTTTTTCAAGGGATATTTTTTATTTTTATTTTTATTTTTTACTGAAAGCTAATTGAAAATATCCAAACATACCACAGCAGTAAAAAGGGTGTTCAAGAGTTCCAGAAATGAAAGAACAAACTAAAATCACTTATGTAAAAATGTCCTTTTGGATATGTTCTAAACAGGAATTTTTATTTAGTCTTTTTAAATTTGGGGCAATAAAGTATATCAGCATCACAACAACACTGAAGCTGTAGCAATGAAAATCACCAATTTGCTTAAAAACTGCAAATGAATGTTATTAATGTTTTTTTAATATATATAATTTACTGTAAAAAAATGATCAATTCAATGCATCCTTAAATTAATTTCGTAAAAATTGTAATGACCCCATACATTTGAATTGCTATATATAATAACAGTCCTATTATAAACACAAAATACTAATAACAATCAATTTTAATATTCATTGAGGACAATTAGACTATGATTTATTTGATGGGGGGCGGTGAGGGACCTGAATAATGGGTAGGGGGGCGCTGGACCAAAAAAGGTTGAGAACCACTGATGTAAACAGTGTCAGTAATTAAACAAAAACATTAAGTTGATAATACAATTAGGGCCCTAGGATTTCCACAATGTAAAAAATGGAATTGACTATAATGTGAAATGTCATGGAATTTGCAAAATTTTAAATGAATGTCAAAAGTAGGTCAGTACATTTATATCAAATAATAGAAATATATTTTTTTTTTAATCGGTTAATTAGAGATGCTTTTGATTAATAAACTTCAATGAAACTATTAAAAGGGAATCCAGAAAATTAATGGAAAAGACCAAATTTGGTAAAAATAAATAAAAAATTTCAAGGCCCTATGAAATAATTTATTTTGTTATTTTGTTTTTAATAAATTGCTGTTAAATTGTTTACGTTTCATGATTTCAATTGATTAGACATTCTTTTTGATTATTTTTTTAATTTATTTTAATTTATTTTTTATATTAAAACAAAGTCTAGAAAAATGTAACTGGAAACAAATTGAATCCTTAAATAAATTGGAAGAAGAAACCATTTGAAAAAAATGTTAATGATAATATTATTAGGTAATATTTTAGGTAGTAATTGTGTCAATTTATTACGTTTTATGCTTAAAACAAAGAAAACTATTTACCAATGGCATATACTATTTAAAAAAAATATTTAAAAATATTTTTACATAGATTTTAGATATTTTACTAGACAAGACTTAATGTTTTTTTTCTCTCTAATATTCCCATATTAGCCTTCAACAGCCTTAAATAGTGTACTTTCTTTTCAGTCTATAATCTTCTTTTGTCTTCCAAGTAAGTCACTTGGGCAATAATGTGTGAAGGGGAGGAGAGTTTTAATTGTATGTGCCCTGGATACGTCCGGACCCCCTGTGGTTTCAGATCACCATCCTTGCTAATTCTACCAGACTTCCCTCCAAGCCCAGATGAAAAAGAGGCCAAACAGTCTTCTCATCCTCCTCCTCTTTCCCTTCTCCCACCCCTTCACTCTTATTCCTGATTAGGAGCTGGCGAACTGACCGCAAAAACACTACTCTACTAATTAGCTCCTTATCTCTCCCCCTCGCACCAAACTCCCACCACCCCACTTTTAAAATCCTCATGGATTTTTATTTTATATCTGTCATGCATGGTTAGCGGTACACAAAGAAAGAAATAATTGGCACACGTACGATTCAGACTCATCAGTACTTTATAGAGCTAGTTTCCTTTGTGCTCCCTTTCTTTTCACTGACATCTTCACAGCATTTCCTTTCTCCTGGAAAAAATAGTTCCATATACATAAAACTTTCCTTTTTATCTTCCTGTGCCAGCCCTTCTCCTGCCAGTACTAACCAAACTTTTTATTTGTGGGGTGAGGGGATGTTCTATTTTTCTCTTTCAAATAACAAACTTATCTGCTCTAACCACTCCTTTTGGCCCTTGGTCTTTGTCTTTTTCTGTTTCCTTTTTTTCCTCTGTTTTTTTTCCCCCCTCGTCCTCTCCCTGTTCTTTACAGATGGACGTGGTTTATACATTCCAGACGGGCCAAACGGCGGTGCCTGGGGCCCTGCGTCGCCAGCCCTCCGTCGTCAGCCAGCACAACGACGCAAAAACTGTTTCTAGCCCCACCCATGTAGGGATTTCCTCTTCCTCCCTGTCCGCCAACTCTGCTGCGGCTGCTGGGCCGCCCGCCCCTGCTTCCTCTTCTACTACAGGCAGTGAGTGCCACATAACACACCGGCAAACTAGCAGTGCTGTTGCATGATGGCAATGCTGAATGCTTTCATGAGCTGCCTGTTACCCTGCAGTAAACCTCCAGCCACCCTTTTAAAACTGCTCTTTCTATATTCATTCTTTTTTTCCCCAGTCTGTTCTCACAATCTTCCAACTAAAGCTCCTTCTACTCATTATTTCTTTCTCATTCACTTTGCATTTCTTCCAATGCCTGAACCAGTGTGTCGTGTGTGATTCGATGGCGGACAGTCTTGTTGATGTCTGCATGCAAGTTGTTTCAGGATACCAAACATATCAATTAATTATTGATTTGTTGTTTCCTTTATTTGGAGAAATAATTTTATGCTAAATTAATCTCCAAGTATCCTTTTATTTTATTTATTTCCAGTTTACAGTAGCACGGTGTCCTATCTTCCATCTTCCATGTACAGTTGAGGTCAAAAGTTTATGTACACCTTACAGAATCTGCAAAATGTTCATTATTTTATCAAAATAGGAGTAAGCATACAAAATGCATGTTATTTTTTATTTAGTACTGACCTGAATAAGATATTTCACATAAGATGTTTACATAGTCCACAAGAGAAAATAATAGTTGAATTTATCAAAAATACGCTTGATTTTTAATATTGTGATGTTACCTAAATTATCCACAGCTTTTTTTTTTTTTTTTTTAGTGATAGTTGTTTATGAGTCCACTGTTCTTCAGAAAAAAACTTTAGGTTTTTCAGCATTTTTGTGTATTTAAACCCTTTCAAACAATGACTGTATGATTTTGAGATCTTTTCACACTGATGAGAACTGAGGGACTCATATGAAACTGTTCAAATGCTTACCGATGCTTCACAAGGAGACACAATCTATTTAGAGCCAGGGGTGAAAACTTTTTGAATTTGAAGATCAGGATATATTTTACTTATTTTGTCTTCTGGGAAACATGTAAGTATCTTTTGTAGCTTCTGAAGAGCAGTATTAAATGAAAAAAATATGATATTTAGGTAAAAGAAGAAAAATGTACACATCTTCATTCTGTTCAAAAGTTTTCACCCCTGGCTCTTAATGCATCGTTTTTCTTTCTGGAGCATCAGTGAGCATTTGAACCATTTGTAATAGTTGCATATGAGTTCCTCAGTTGTCCTCAGTGTGAAAAGATGGATCTCAAAATCATACAGTCATTGTTGGAAAGAATTCAAATACACAAAAATGCTGAAAAATCTAAAATTTGGTTGAACAACTATCACTAAACAAAAAAAAAAACAGCTGTGGATCATTCAAGGAGCAACAGTATTAAGAATAAAGTGTATGAAAACTTTTGAACTAGGTAATTTTTATAAATTCAACTATTATATTCTATTGTGGACTATATGTAAATGTCTTAAATGTGAAATGTCTTATTCAGGTCAGTACTAAATAAAAAATAACATGCATTTTGTATGATCCCTCCTATTTCGGTAAAATAATTAACATTTTGCAGATTCTGCAAGGTGTGTGTAAACTTTTGTTTTCTAGTTTTTAATTCGTTTTGCTGTGTAAATCCACAGAGAGCAATGTTTGACTGGCCAAAATCAAGTAAATATCAACACAATGGGCCACATTCATGATTACAATCAGAATTAAAGAATGTCTTACTGTTAAATAATCTGTGACAAATCTTTGCAACAATTTATGCAAGAATATTGAACACAAATTTTATATTCCTTGTGTTTTATGAATTTTGCTGTATGATGTTATCAATCATAGTTGGAGCAATAAGGTCCATGTGCAGATATTTATAGATCTTTGCTGCAATTTGCATTGGATGTGCACACTTTTCTATAATTTATTTTGAAGAAAAATGCTGTCCAGCTATAAATAGCTGTACTTTATACATCAAATATCGCTGATTGGTTTCGATTTTGTCACTTTGCACAGCATTTAGCTGTCAGCGATGAAAGAAAAATTGCCTGAGACTTGAAACCTGAAATGTCACACCTAGTTGAGGTGTTAGATCTAAAAACATGATCAGTAGAATATCAACAACTGGTTTTAGTGCAAGCATCAAATCACTCAACGAGCCCATTCCTATGCTAAAACAGAGTGGGGTTAAATGCCACAGAACACAGTGTGCTATTTTTTTCAATGACCTTGATGTTTCCCACAATTTTGATGCTTTTATGTTTTTGACCTGCACGACACGTTCACTGTCTGATAAACCACCGGACAGAGAGACAGATGCAGGCCACTCACAGTCCTTCCTGTTTTTTTCCAGTCTCATACTCTGTACTTCAGTCACGTCACAAATCTTCCCCTTCTCTCTGTGACTCTGACTGTCTCTGGATGAATTCCAAATAGTGTGTTTTTTTACGCCCTTGAAGGGGATGCCGCATTTAGGATCATTACAAATGAAAGTGAGCAATTGAAAATCGCTTCACTAAGGAACCTTTAAAAAGGCTATTAGTAAACGGTGCATGCGATAGTAAATGGCTTTTTAGAGCTATTTGGGATCTTACCTGCCTTTGTTAAAGAAGTAGTTTACCCAAAAATGAAAATTACAGCATGATTTAGTCACTTTAAAGCTATCCTAGGTGTATACGACTTTCTTCTTTCAGACGAATACAATCTAAGTAATATTAAAAACGGCAGTGAATGGGGTTTAAGGTAAATAAATCCATCATAAAATTACTCCACACAGCTCTGGGGGTTAATAAATGCCCTCTAAAGTGAAGAAAAAATATCAATATTTAAAACTTACACCCTTCAAAGTGCTCATTTTAACTGCTGTGCACCCCGGAGTAAGTAAGGGCCATAGTGTTGCTTTCTTTCCTATGGAATTTGTCCTCTTCCTCTCTTCTCCTGGCTCACTCCCTTTCATTTTAACACCAGGCCTCTCCCTCTTTTCACAACTGCTTTCACACACTCGCTCACACTCTTCTCTTTGTCGTTCTCTATCTCTCTCTCCTTCCTTTGCAGCCCCACTCTCACTCTCATGCTTTCAGCCCCCTCATCACACCTTGGGTCTTCTGCTCTGACACGTTATACTCTGTCTCCATCTCTCTTCATTGATATTCTAGAAGGAGCTATGAGTCATGGGCTGTTTTTCCTGCGTTCCTTATTTAGGTTGCATCAGTAGTGCTTTTTGCATTACACATCTGAAAGTGTGTGCTCACACTCAAGGCAGATTTAGGGTCAGAGGGTTCGTTTCACCATAGATGGGAACGATCCAAATAGACAGACAGCTGGTAGGAAATTAAAGGTTCAATTAGGTTCAATCATTTTTAAAATAACCATGTGAAAATGGACAGATGCAGTCAAGCTAGATCCTGCCAAGCAGTGCATTAAAAATGTTAACTGGGTTTTTGTATTTTCTACAGAAATGTGAAGTGTTCAAAGTGATTTTTAGTGCCGATATGCAATTGCTAGGGCATTGTTAGGTGGAAGGCTCAAATGAGATTATAAAATAATTAATACTTTTTAATAGTTGTAGTATCATTGCTCACACATACATAAATGTGAGCACTTAAAATGTTATACCATAGAAATATCATTTTAGATCTATTTTTGCAGTTATCCAAATTAGCAATTGAAGACAAGCTTTACAAGGATTCATGAGCAGAGAATAGATGCTTCACAAATGACTTCAGCCTGCTGTTCCTGCTTTTTTCACAGGCTAATGGAATTTAGTAACTTAGCAGACATACAATTTACACATTCAGTCTTTCGGATCCCTTCCTCTCCTTTCTGTGTTGTGCGTTGGCTTTTGCTATTTTAAACTAAGGCAGAAATAGTTAGACTGATTAAAATAAAGGCTGTTGTCTTCTAGGACGCAGTGAGATCACAACATAGTCAAGCACTTTGACATGAACTGGCATGGAGCTTGGTTTTATGTGCAAGGTTTTCTCCTGCTTGGAGGAGAAAATCGGGAGAAAAAGCATGACCGACATAGCTGCATGGTACAAGAATGTAAACCTGAGAAATAAACAGGGATTGAACAGACTAAGCCAATGCTGATTGGCTGAGCTGGCGGGGCAGAGGGTTCTTCAGACGGGTTTGTTGCCATGGGCTTCGTGTGGGGAAAATCCCCCAGACCCTCGCAAAACAAGTTACACCGATTCACATTTGTCTTTATGGTCGTTCTCAAGGTTGAAGGCATAAAAATTGCAAGAGAGCTAGATTAGTTTCTGACGTTTTACCACAGCGCAGAGAGACTAGGAGAAACCCAGAGCATATGTTTTGAAGGACTGGATGCACATGCTATGCATTTTAATGCTCTGTCTACATGTTTTCCTAAGAGTTCATATAAAACCTCCAAGATCCCTCTTTTTAATGCACAATGGCCTGTCAAAATTCATTACCACAAAATTACCTGACAAACTGTCCTTTGATTTGATCTTTTGCAGAATCATGGGTAATGTAGGTTTCACCAGGAATTCATGTTACACATGGTTATTTAAAAAAAAAAAAAAAAGGTAAAATAATGTGGGCTGGTTGGTTCAGCAAAACCTTGTAGCTCACAGTAGCTCTGTCTGTAATAGTTTAGAAGTGATTGTTCAAAATCAATTCCCCTGTGGAGAAAATAAATGGGATCTTTTTTCGGGTAGTTGCCCTCTATTACAAATGTACACTTTTTAGATGACTTGAGCGACTTTTGGAGCCCATTTAAATCCCTGAACAAACAAACTTCCACTTTACCATTTGGATTTTTTTTTTTAAGTAAGCATTAAAAACGGTCAGGTGATTCCCACAGAATTCAAATTGATATCAAAGTAAATGACATCCTAGTAACTTGAGTTAATGGTAACTTGACTGTACGACAGTAGGCAGCGATCCCTCTTCTTCATGCACAATGGCCTGTCAGAATTCGTTACCACAAAATTACCCGATAAACTGTTCTCTTGACATTCCTGCATGTAAAGCAGCGTACCTCTCTAAAGTACTCTACTGTCCTCTCAGTCCTATCAGACTGAATATACCTCTCATGCTTATTAGTTGATGCTTCTAAGAAGCATCAAAACCAGGAATCTGAATTGTGCTTTTTTATACATCTGCATGCATGCTTTTCACTTTTTTGACAGCATCTTTTCTGTTCTCTGTCCACCTCCTGACAGTTCTTTTCTTGTCCATGCCCTATTGATTTCACCCCTTCACTGGTCCTCTCTCTTACAAAAGCAGAACTCCTACTGGTAGGGGTGGGCGTTAAAAGCAAAAAATAAAATTAAGAAAGCCCCATGAAAGTAGTCCATGAGACTTCCTATAAAGCCATGCAGTAGGTTTGTATGAGGAACAGACTGGAATAAATACTGAAGTATTTGAAATCCCTTGAAGCATTGTGAACGACATATTCAAAACAGTGGATAAATCTAAAACAACTGATTTTGAAGATATTTATGGGCCATTCTACAGAATTTGTCCGAAGTCAGAGTTGGGGGGGGGGGGGCTTTTTCCCAAAAAATAGTGCACATATGCAAATTTGAAATATCCAAGGGTACACATTTCTAGTATATATGCAGTTAATTCTCATATTGTATTTTCAGAAAGTTTTGGAATAGTTGTCCTCTCCCTAAATTTGCCACTACCGAAACAGTAATAATAATTAAATTTAGGGGTTATATTGACCTATTAGGATTTTGCTTACATCTACATTTGTAAATATTTTTTTTGCTATTTTATTAAAACATTTTCAGAGGTAGATCAATAACTTTAAATTACATTTTTAATAATATTTCAAGTGTAATTTGTGAGATTTTTGTATTTTAAATCCAAGTTTTCTTTGAAAAAGGCAAAAAGTTAAGGATTCATTAGTATGAATATACATTGAACCAGACACTATCATAACATCTTAGTTACTAATTCAGTATACTTTATTTTGTCAAAACAGCCTATCTACAGCCTATCGCCTTGTAGCTATGAGAGAGAGGGACACATAAATTGTTCCTGATCATAAATGTCTTAACCAATAGACTAAAACATACACTGTTTTGGTAGTGACAAGACTTTTTAAAAGAATCACCAATAAATGATGATTTTATATATATTAAGCTTACTAATATTATAAGTGTTATTGTGATTTTTAGTAGCATATAAGTAAACATCTAAGATTTGGATACTTAAATGTTTTTTTAAATTTGACCAATTCTGTAGAATGGCCTATATAAAACAATATACAGCATACAGTGAGTTCATTACATCTATAGTTGCTTCATGGGAGTAGACAGTTTCTCCAAAGATGTTTTGGTGTGCTGCAATTCTCTGATTGGTTTTGAGAATCATGGGTAATGTAGGTTTCACCAGGAATTCATGTTAAACATGATTATTAAAAAATAATAATGTAGGCCGATTAGTTCAACAAAACCTTGTAGCCCTCTTTTTAATAGTTTAGAAGTGATTATTCAAAATCAATCCCCCTGTGGAGAAAATAAATGGGATCTTTTTTCCGGCAGTTGCCCTCTATTAAAAATGTACACTTTTAGATGAACAAAAGTAATAAATCAATTAAAAACATATTAAAATCTCCTCAGCATTACTATTATTAACCCAAACCAGAATACAACTAAAAGCAGTGGCTTTTCTTCTGAAGTAAACTTTTTTTATTTTATTTATTTTATAAACAGTTTGTGGATGAAATATAGAGTTCTTATAAATAGTCAGATGTCATTTAATACTTGCTACAGTAATTGACACAATCTGATTGTTTCTTGCCGTTTTGTTTGTTGGAAAGCTTAAGTAACTTCCTTTCCTTTCCTCCCCGAATGTAAAGTGATTTTGCACCTTTTTTTACCATCCCGGCAGCGTTTTACAGAAAACCCAATTTCTAGAGTTAACAATTTCAAGCAGTTTAGCATTCCAACTGCTGTGTCGCCCACCCCTACTGACAGGCATTCATAAACCCGAAAGAGATGCTGAACATCTGCCATTTTTGGCTCCTTGAACAAACTTCAGTTGCATGTCCGTCTCGTCTCGCATTGGTTCTGTGATTGTGGTCATTTTGCTTGTAACGTTTTGAAGCTTGTGATTGATATGGATGTGTCCCACTTACGTTTTTCTATGCTACGCCTGATTTCCTCATTCACTTGCCCCAAATAGGAAATTGCATCATAGTGGTGGTTTGTTTTCATTTGATCCCTGTATTCAACAGTGTGCTGTTGTTTTTGTGTTGGTTTTTATTTGTTTGATATTTCATAAGGAGCTTGAGTGCTATTGTGGAAATGAAATCATCACCCACCACTGACCATATTTTTTGTTCCCCTCCAGATCCAGCGCATCCCGCCCCGTAGCGGACACCACGCCAATACGATCCCACTAATTCCTTCTTGTCTTTCTCTCTCCCAACTCCTCGCTGCAGATTAAGGTGGTGAACGCATTCCGTAGCTCCCTATACGAGGGCCTAGAGAAGCCAGAATCCAGAAGCTCCATCCATAACTTCATGTCCCACCCTGAGTTTGTACCCCTCTCCGAGGAGGAAGCCCGCGTCCCCACGATAGACGAGGGCTGTGTAGAGATCGAGCAGCTCCCCTCCTCTTCCAGAAACGGAGGTGGCGGCGAACCCCCGGACCGCTCTCTTCACAGCCATGACTTCTCCGTGTGACCCTCCCATCGTTCTCCAGTGCCCAGAAATCATCTTCGTTTTTTTTGTTTCGTTTGTTTTTTTTTTAAAACCTGTGCACCACTCCTTCGGTGGAGCCCTGCTGATGCACATCTGAGAGACAGCAGCACCTACAGCGGCCGACGGGGCGACTACGATCCCTTTCCCCTCTCCTCCATCCTCCCCACCCCTCTGCCCCTCTCGACTTGCACTGTGTTGGCGGCAGCAGCAGCAGCGCTCTGTAAGTACATGTGGCTGTGCTGCAGCCCATGTGACGCATGGCCTAACTTACACACTAGAGGGTGACGCTGTGGCAAACTCCCTCTCTCAGCCTGTCACTGGCATTTTTATCTCTCCTACAGTTGTGGTTTTTCTCATTTTTATATTGTCATGTCTCTAGTCTTGTGTAATGCTGTAATCATTTTTGTTACTTGTTCCAGGACTCTCAGTTACATAGTTTTCGTTTGGGTTTTTTGCTGATACAGCCGATTATATTCACGCACTCAGTTGCTGTTTGAATAGATTTCTCTGTTCTTTTTTTTTTTTCTCTTTCTCGATTTTAAGGTGGATTGAAAAACATGGCAGTGAAGCTACCCATGTTCTTTTAGATTTCAAAATGGTTTTATGCTCTAATGGACATTTTAAGTAGTTCAGACACACTACATTCTTGTCATGTTTGCTGTTAGGCTCATTTTGGGTGTCACTTTATATGTACAGATGTAAGGCTGCTATAGTGAACGTTAGCAGAATAAAAGACTATAATAAACCTGATTGGCTCTTAAGGGGGCAGGGAGGGTCATCTTACACATCATCTCATCGAAATCACACCCAGTGGGCATCTCTAGTCTCTTGTTAACGCTCATCTGCCTCAAAACGAATGCCCGGCTAATTGACCAAGTACTTTATTAAAGGTACAGCACCTCATCAATAGCGTGCATGTATCTGTCTTTAGGTTCATCTGTGTCTGATTGTATGGGAATGGGAATTGTAATACTAATCTTAATGGAATAGCGACTAATGAATAGGATTTTCTTTCTTTGTTTCCTCTTTCAGAAAAAAAAAGCGATAGAAGTGATTCTGATTCTGTATGTGTCCAGTCTTTTTCTCACCTCAGCTCTGCAGTTAGGTGTTCTCCTTGTTATCTAACATCAGGCTGTGCTCCACATAAGCTCCAAGTTACGCAGACGGCACTGGTAGAGCTCCAAAATCCCATCCCTGAACTTAGCCTGCGAGGGTAAGGATACTGCACGTAGTAAGCATGCTTTTGCTCTTTTTAAAAAAGGAAAAAAAAGGAAAGAGACAGAAAACACTCAAACACACGATATCATGCGGCAAGGGGCCTCCGTTGGACCCTGTGAGCTCATAAGAGTGCGGCCTCAACGACATGTGCTTTTTATTAGCCGAAACATACTACTGCCATAGACCGACCTTCCGCTCATACCAATCTAGGTTCGATGGATTCCTCAAATTACACCTTTTTCTACTTGCTCAGAGCCATATTTTATAGATTGTTCTTTTATATCCCATTGTTTTTGCAGTTTATTTTGTACGTCCAACCAAATTCAAAAAACACACAGAGAGTCACTGCCTAAAGAAAACAAAAAAAAGGAAAAAACCCTAGATGGACCACTTTAATGTTTACGGAAAGGTTCCACAGCAGTCGGCTGATGCTGCACTTCCCCCTACTGGCAGTTTTTGTTATTTCGCTTAAGTGGAACACGGTATGTTATTGTGGGGAAGCATGCATGAATTTCATATAAAACTCAATGTTTTGTTCCTTTTTTACAATTGTTCTGTATTTTTATATTAAGTACTTTTTAATATTTTGGAAAAATATATAAATATAGGTGTATAGGCCAGAGAGTTTGGTGACATGACAAATTAGCTAAATACGCAGTTGAGTACATATAGCGGTTTATATATATATTATATATAAATATAAATATTTATGCCACGTTTGTAACCACATGCGGTGTCAGATTCGATGTCCGAGCTGAGAAAGTTTCGTGTTTACTGTAAAGTCCGAAGGGTTTGGTCAATGGCCTTATCCCGAAATAGCGTACTCCGAACCTGCAGCCACAGATAGATATTGCAAATTAATTGCCACCAAATTGGAATCTATTGAACTACAGTCGGGAAGTGTTAAGTAAAGCTTCTGAGGTTTTCAAACTCAACTTCTGTTCTTTTAGACTGATAAAACCTAATTTATTTTCTCTGAGACTTCTGTATCACCCATTAAAGTGGCAAAGTGTCGGCTATGGAAAATGATGGAGATTATTCTCTGTGTTGTCATCATTTTAACCTTGATTTGTCTTTGTGAAAACATTTTGTCATATGCAGCTCTGGATATAAATTAAGCATACATGCTGTATGTTACACGAAAGTACAAATGTATTTGACTTCATGTGGAAGCAGTCAAGCGCTTTCCAGTTAGAGCTTTATATAAATTCTGCCAAAGTGTTGCTTTGTACATTCAGTTCTGACTTTTGTCTTTGTTCTTGTTCATTTGGAATAACTTATAACTGGATGTCATGTTTTTTTGTTTTTGTGTTTTTTTTGGGGGGGATATTTCTTTCCTGTGAGGATTTCAAACATGCCCCTTGGTTTTTACTTTTTCATTACTTGATCAGAACGGATGCAGAAACGATCAAAGCCATTGTCTATTTCTTTTCTGGTTCCCTTTAATAGCTCTCTTAGAACAATTTCTGTTATTGCACATGTTTCTTCTCTCTCGCATTGTTGTAAACTGAGCATCGCTTCAAGGTGTCGTGCAATAACTTTGAATCTTAACGCATTACTACTCTACTGAAGTTGTCTGACAGTTCTTGTTTGCTTGGTTGGGGACGGGATGAAATGATACACCACAGCTGTAAATAAAAGATTGTTTTAAAACTGGAATATAGCATTAAGTTATAACCACTTATTTTGCATATTTAGTCCAATTACATCTGATGTGGAGTGAACTGAAAATTGTACTTGATTGCGGGGAAAGCAGTCAATAGAACATCCGATTTCTGTAATTCATATGAAACACAGTAATATACACTGGTGTTATTTTTGTATAAACATAATATCATCTATGTGGCATGCATTACTTATAAACAAATTGGTGGTTCAAAGCAATATGTACAACCTGGTGCGATTGGTATTTTTAGTGTCCTGTGTAGCTTAAACCACGCTGTACTTGGGGAAAAAAAACTGCATTGGAAAAAAATCGTAATTGTTCAATATATGTGTTCAATGTTCTGCATGATTACATATGGAATGAGGCGTCCCCAAATGTGTACTTGTTTCCAGAATGAATGTGACACACAAACACGCGCACACACACACACATCAATAGACTCTGCAAAGGTAACACACACTGACTCGATGCTGTTTCAGAGAAGAATGTTCTGTACCGAGGAGATGAAGGGGGGGAAAAAAAAAAAAAAGCATCTAATTTCTTGTCTAGACATCATGAGAGAGCACTATTCCATTACATTTCCTAATTACTGGGGTGTGGGAATTGGGGAATAACTGCCAGAGTATGTGCTTGAACAAGCTCTGCTCTTTTTACCAGTTACGCTTCGCTCTGGCTTCGTTTCGCTACTTTTATAGCCATAAGCCGTGGTTGTCGATTGAACTGCTTAATTGCAGAGTGGTACGAGCTTTGATGTTCCATCACCTTATTGTGTGGGTTACCAACTCCATCCAGACAGCTCCCTCTCATCCATGCATGATCCATCAAAGATGAAAGACGCTAGCGCAGTAAAGCTGAAGGACTTGCGTTTTCAAGGTAGGCAACAGTCGTACTTGAGTCCCCATCTCACTTTCCTGAAATGCACTGATTCCCTTTACTCTCTTCATTCCCACCCTTTTCCTCTTTTGGAGGGCTTTGAGAGAGAGCATTGTTTAATAAACTTATACTTTAGTTAGGTTAGTTATTTAGTACATTAGCTAATGAACGTGTAGTCTTAGTATTAATGCATGTGAAGTACACTCTTAAAATTGGTTCCAAAAGGTTCTTTTTCACATGGAATGCGTTTTTTCTATTGCACTTCACTAAATCTCATTGTTTTTGAATGTAAATGTACTAGACAACATAAAAATGCAGTACTCAAGTTGAAGTAAAGGCCAGGTTCAACTTTTAAAAAAACAAGGCCTTGCATATTTCTCCATTTCACTGCCTGTATCTTACGTTTTTTAAGTTAAAATGCATTCTGTGAAATAAAGCCTCTAAGAAAAAAAGGTTCTTTTAAAGGCACAATATGTAAGATTTTTCAATGAAAATATCCAAAACCACTAGAATGGTGTTATACATTTTGCTGACTTAAGTACTTGCATTATCCTAAATGTTTTCAAAAACATTTAAACTTAGAGAAATGGCAAGTTTGAACTAGTTGTCCATCCCTTGTCATTGCGTTGCCTGCCAATGACGTCACACCCCCAATTTTTAGTTTTATTTTGTAGAAAACATGGGCTCTGTAGACACTTCATGTGCACTTGTGATCTTACAGACTTAGAAATGGCTGCCATATGCGCACAAGACTGTTGGGTGTCCCATTCGTCATTTTAGCGAGCACTGCCTTTGTGGCCGCTATGTGCCCTCAATACACACTTCTGCCGATCCCGCACTGGGGCGAGCTCCGTGGCAGACTTCTACCTTACAGTCAAAGTGGCATTACGTCACAAAAGTGTGGACTCAGAGGAAGACTGCAAGGGTTTTGAGTGCCATTTGGGACAGGGCCCAACAACAAAGATGCTTTAATGTTATGTGTTTTATTACAAAAGTGATACACGCACAGAGTAGCATTATAACAGAAATTTAACACACAAATGTGTATGTATGATAAAACAACACTGCTTTAGCCCAATGGAAAGAGCGGAAGCAGTTGACTGTGGCATAATAAAAGCTCCGCTGCTTTCAAGCCACATGTCGTGCTCATTCAGTGTTGCCAAGTCTGCGGTTTTTCTACTGTTGTCGCAAGTTTTTTTCATGTCATATTTAGCAGTGTGGAATGTGAATTTTAACAGAAAAATCTTATATTTTACTCTCAAAAACACAATTTTTACCATTTTTATTAGACAGGTGACGAACGTGTAGAGTAGCGTTATTACAAAATGTTCAATATGCTCAAATGTATCTGCTTTACTCTACATACGCATGACCGGAAAGAGTGGAAGCGGTTGACTGTGGCCTAATAATAGCTTCACTGCTTTCGAGCCATGTCGCACTCGTTCAGTGTTGCCAAGTCCATGGTTTTCTCGTGGAATTGGGCTACTTTAACACTGTTGCCACAAGGTTTTTTTCTATGTCTGCGGGTTGGAGAGTGTATTTTACCCCCAGAATGGAATTTTTACTGGGGGACCCCTCCTAAACGCAATTGGGCTAGTTTTTACTTGCATTATCCCAAATTTTTCGAAAAACGTTTAAATCCAGAGAAATAGCCATTTTAACTAGTGGCCCATCCCTTGTAATTGCGTCGCCTGCCAATGACGTCATACACCCTTGATTTCCCTTTTTTTGTGTGGAAAACAGAGAAAAGTCAAAGACGCTTTTCGTTATGCGGTTTAATAGGCAGGTGACGAATACACAGAGCAGTGTTATTACAAAATGTTTAATATACTAAAATGTATCTAGTATGATAAAACCACACTGCTTTACCCCACATACACATGACTGGAAAGAGCGGAAGTGGTCGACCGTGGCATAATAAAAGCCGTGTGTCATGCTCGTTTACAGCTGCCAAGTTCACGGTTTTCCCGCAGAATCTGGCTACTTTTATCTCTGTTGGCGCAGCTTGGAAAAGACCCCACTAACAAGATATTTAGCCCCTGGAATGCGAACTTCACCGGGGGAACCCCGCCAACAAAACGTGTTTTATCCCCCAGAGGGGACCTCTCCAAAACACTATTGGGCTAGGTTTGAGTAGTGATTGGAAGGGTTTTGTTTTGAAAACCTGGCAACCCTGTGCTCGTCTTTCAATAGCAATTGCTCCAGCTGCCTCGTTTCGTTTCTATGGCTTAAGCCCCACTGTGCTTCATACTACAGTGATGTTAGCTCATCCACAAACATGATTTCTGCTTGAGTCCCATGATTCCACACTCAATCACAGCGTTATCAAACTGTCTTTTTGTTTGTTTTGAATATGCGCCCTCTAGTGGTAAATTTATATACTGTGCCTTTAAAAACTGTTCTTGAAATGGTTCTTCAATGGAATCGATAAGAAAACCCCCTTTTTGCAACCTTTTTTAAGAGTGTAGATTATAGCACATCATTTCCATTTTTGTGAATTGTGATGCATTTATAATCAGAATCATGCCATTGAGCTAATAAAAGTAGATTTCTGTTACTTTTAATACTAAAACAAGATCTCTTTGAGGGAAAAGGGCTTTGCATAGCGAGGGACAAAGTGTTGGAAAAAATCTGTTTACAGTCACTTTATAGAGACAGAAATGTAGTGTTTTGTGATTTTTACATCTTTAGGATCACAGAAGTGCCAATGGACCACATGGACAACCTGCACCACTGTGTCTGATTGATTTAGTCCCGAGTAAGCGATTAAAAATGAGAAAACTGTGTCTATGATCTTGGTTTGGGGAAAGTGTGGAGGCCTTAATTTATTCCAACTGAAAGTGAATCTAATTTGCATTTCTTTTGAATAATTTAATTTTAAATGTTGAATCGAAAAAGCCCAAATGTGTCCCAGTGTCCTGTCTGTTTACAGTCTCTTAAGATGACAGAATATGTGCTCACCTAATGTAATGTAGTTTTAAGGGCTATAAGGTGACAGTGGGGGATATACTGTTATTGAATCTGTGTCTAATGATGAGAAGTTGAGTCAAAATGTTCTTGTTGGAAAGTGCAAGTGTACACTTGATTTGTTTGAGCTCATTTTGGTCCATGCTAAATTCATGTAAAGTTGACCCAGCTGTGTCAACCTTAAAGCTGCATGAATGGGGAAAAAATCACCATAAGCGGCTAAATTACCATGTGAATAGTCGAGTATGTGCTTTGGATTCAGACAACAAAGTGTTTGTGTTAGGAGAAGATCTTGATCTGACAGTCATGAACGGTGTCTGCAGTCAGTGTGTGTTTTAATTGGCGGAAAAAAATCCAGATTTTGTCGAGCCCTTCTTTCATTTAGCTCTTGTGAGAATCATTATCATGCTGAAATGTCAGTCCTGCTTGCTTCGAACTATGCAACAGATTCATTGGATTAAAATATAATGAATTATTTATTATTCTCTCAACTGTCATAACAATGCTCTCTCTCTCTTTTCCTTTCTCTGTTTCTCTCTCTCTCTCTCTCTCTCTCTCTGTACGCTTGCTTTCTTTTGTCGAAGTGAATTCAGTCATGCCCATATTTCATTATTTATACTAACGCAAATGTATTATCTATGTAATGTATGTGTGTGATGTGCACACATTCAAGTTTTCTTTACTTTTTTGTAATATATGATCATGTGGAATGCCTTGTTCTTTATGTCCTGTCGTTAAAATCTAACAGAACAAAAATGAAAAAAGGATAATCAAGCAATTGAAGTCAAACTTATTATATAACTATATATACATATATATACAAATCTATATATATAAATAAAGCCATTAGAATTTGAAATACAATGAGGCTCATGTCCTTGTTTCTTGTGATGTCTTTTTTGACCTTTTTTTTTTTATTCGGTAAATGTTGGCAAGGATGCCAGTTTCCAGCTGTGATTAGTTATATTTAGAAAATGTTAGAAGAGTGTTACTATAGAAACTATTACAACTTCTGACTTCTTCACAACGCTCTAGTGAAATCTAGTGTATATTTATGATGTAGTTGTATTGTGTTTAAGGGAAATAAATAGAAACATTTGCTAATTTAGTTATTATAGAACAAAATGTAAAAATGTTCTTACCTCGAATTACCTCACTACCTTAAACTTTTGCAGAATATATCCATTTGTCAATGTGGAAGTAAGCTGTTTTCTGGTAATCTGCAAGACTTCTGGTTCATTAGCACCTATAGAGAAATAATGAGACAAATAATAAGTGCAGTAAAAGGTAAAACTGTTTGCACTACAAATTAGTGTTCACAATTGATACATTAAAAAAAATTAAGAAACTGTCATTAATGTTAAATACTAAATCAATTGTTTTATTTAAAATTATATTTTGACAATTTAGTTAAATAACCAATGATAAACAAAGCATCCCAGTAAGTTTTTGTTTAGTTGTAAATTAGGTTTTTGCTACATTGTGTCCACAAATCCCTCGTTAATACTGTTTTGAATAGATAAATTACACAAATGTTGATATTCAATGACACTATTAAATCAACACTCCCGTTTTCACCCCATTGTCATCCAAGATGTTCATGTCTTCTTTCTTCAGTAGTAAAGAAATTGTTTTTTGAGTAAAACATTTTAGGATTTCTCTCCATATAATGGACTTCTATGGTGCCCCCGATTTGAACTTCCAAAATGCAGCTTCAAAGGGCTCTAAACGATCACAGCTGAGGAAAAAAGGGTCTTATCTAGCAAAATTGTTTTTTTTTGTTTGTTTTTGTTTTTTATTAACCTCAAATTCTCGTCTAGCTCGGCAAGACGAGCGTTTGAGATTAAAAAGTATATAAATTGTAAATGTTTTTTGAAAATAACCAATCATTACGCTAGATAAGACACTTCTTCCTTGGCTGGGATCATTTAGAGCCCTTTGTTCTACATTCTGTATTTCACACCCATCTCCCGCATTGTTATTTCTCCCGAGAAACTCCGGTAATTTGTATGGCTCAAACCAGTTTCCAGATCTTGTATAAAACGCATTCTACTCACATAATCCACACATTTTACAAATGTCAATCCTTCTGTGACTTCCACCTGGCAACCTACAACCTGTTGCCAACACCTGTCGCTGTTGATATCTGCACATGTAGTAGACGCGGTAAATTGAAACAACCATCACTGGTAGAAATGTGAGAAAAAGACTCTGGCTACATGTAAATTTGACAACAGCTTTACGGAAGAATTTCATTTCATATCTTGAAGCAGGGCTGGACTGGGGTTAAAATTCAGCCCTGGACAAATCCAGCCCATCCGGCTGTTTTTAGCTGGTCAGCAGGCTGGTTTTAGAGGGGTTTTGACCACTTTTCCAGCTTGGCTAGGCTGGTCTTAGCTGGTCAGGCTGGGAAACCACCAACTAAAAGACTAGCTAAAACCAGCTACTTCCAGCTTAAACCAGCCAAGACCAGCCAATCAACCTAGGCTGGTTTTAGCTGTTTATTTCAGTAGGGTTATAGGGTCTTTAATTGGAGTACATGAATGAATAAAACAGGACAGAAACAAATAATGATAAATACCGCTGAATTCAAATGCAACAAACTTAATTGCATTTTTGTCACAGAGAAATGCATGCAGTAAAGCATTGATTTTGAGCTAGAATGCAGTAAATTTGTTGCTAGTAAATTCTGTAATAAAAAAAAAAAACATTCAGGAATAAAAATCCTCACCCTCATGTCGTTCCAAAACTGTATGGCTTACTTTCTTCTATGGAACACAAAAGATATTTTGTAAAATGTAACCAAACATATTTGGTTACCCTTGATTTCTACTCTATAGACAAAAAGTATTGAATTTCTCAAAGTATCTTCCTTTATGTTACACAGAAGAAAAAAGTTCATACAGAATTAAAATTACATGATGTTGAGTAAATAATGACACTTTTTATTTTTGGGTGAACTGTCCCTTTAAGAACTTTATTATGTATAGTAAACAATTTATATAAGACCCATATTTTATTCTTTAATCAGGCTCTTATTGAATTAACATTTTACTCCAAATAAAACGAATTACAACTAAACATTTAAAAGAAAGAAATTATTGCTTAGAATATTAGTGTTAGTAAGACGGTGGTCACAAGAAAACATTAGTTCTATGGTTTTTAAAATAAATAGTAATAATAAACCATGAAATTTGTAATAATTTTGTTTTGACAGTAATTATTTATTGGCGTTTCCACTTTACTTCATTTCCAATGTCGTGGCTGTTTTCAGCCAGCCCAGCAGAACTTACAGATCCTTTAATGTTCTCATATCACATGACTGTAAAACACAATTATGTGTGTTGTCTGAATGGATCAAGCAACTTGCGCTGTTTATCACTGTACATCGTGGCAGAAGCGCAGCGCGCGTTCGTCAGCACTGTGCGGGTGACTGATCCCACCGCTTCAAACTTTTCGGTTTCGAATGCACTATAATTTAAAAAAGCGCCTAACCTGGTGGAGGTCTCCCTCGCTTCGGTGATCGGCCCACTACTCCACCGGCCCACCGGGAATGTCCCAGTGCTCCCGATGGCCAGTACATCCCTGTCTTGAAGCCATATCGACAATGCCGACGTGGCGCCGTAAGTTTTTGCGCACGGGCGATTAATAAATAGAACTGCTTGCGTTTCGCGGAAGAACATTGTAGCCGGAGCTACTTATTTGTTTATGCCCTACTCAAGCGGTTCCTATAAGAACCAGTCTAAAATAGTCCGAATATAAAAACTCATTCTTGTACTCATTCTTGTACTGTAGTGATTAAGGATACGCCAGAAACACAGTTTAAAATATATTAATAATGTACTTACTTATTATATACATTTTGTAAATTATGAACACAAATAATAATTATAATGTATTTATTTACATGTATGTAGCAGCCTATATATTATTACCCCTCCACCAGCCCCATGAGGTCTCCCGGAATATGGTAAACGAAATATTGGCAGGTAGACTATGGTAATCATCAATAAAAGTGATGAGATTTTGTGCCATCTTTGGTCAAGAGGAAAACATACTAAGTGAGGCATCTTACCCTATATACAAAACGATAGAATTTGAATTTCAGTGTAACAGGTGTAAGATATTAGCTTTTTGATGTTGTTCTCTTATGTCATGTACTGTTGATGTCAAACGTTTACATAAACCTTACAGAATCTGCAAAATTATTGTACCAAAATAAGAGGAATCATACAAAATGCATGTTCTTTTTATTTAGTACTGACCTGAAGAAGATATTTCACATTAGAGACGTTTATATCTAGTCCACAAGAGAATATAATAGTGGAATTTATAAAAAATATATATATATATATTACCCTGTTCAACGTTAAACACTATCACAGTTTACCTTATTATCCACACGCCAGAACTAGGATAATGGTAAGTAAAGTCATTTTAGTCTCCAACATGTCCTGTGCGGATGAAATGGCATAGAAATGTTTGTTTTGTGTCAGCTGGCGGCTACAATGCGCCACCCTCAGGTCATTCTTTTCTTTCCTGACATAATGTAACACGTGGTTGCACTGTATATGTGTTATTAACATGCATCGTAGTTCTATTAAACTGTGGTACTGATTTAGTATTGAGGTCAGTACTAAATAAAAAAGAACATGCATTTTGTATGATCCCTCTTATTTTGGTAAAATAATTAACATTTTGCAGATTCTGCGAGGTGTATGTAAACTTTTGACTTCAACTGAATAATACCTGGAAAACACACACACACACACACACACACACACACACACACACACACACACACACACACACACACACACACACACACACACACACACACACACACACACACACACACACACACAAACAAACAAAACAAAATGCAACTATTTACACATATTAAGAAATTTGTTTTAAGAGCTGAAAAACAGCCTAAACACAGAAGCCTATACATCAATAGTCAGTAATAAAATATAATGAAAGATAAAAAAAAATGAACTAAGGAGGGAAAAACACGGGAAATTTGTATGTAAGCCGATGTATTAATTTTGTTAATATTTAGCATATAAAAAAATCTATGTAGGGCTATCTATCATATAGTAGACGTACTTCTGTCTGAAGATGCGGAATTTCAGTAAAGGTTATTATAGCGCCGCCATTTGGCACAACTAAGAACTTGCTTTCTTTTTGAACTGAAAAAAAGGAACTGCCTGTGAAGTCTGGCAACCCCGATGACGACACACACCACGACAACTTCAACTGACTGCAACTGTTCAAAAAAAAAAAAAAAACACACACCTCTCCCTTTCTTTATACAAACTCTGAATCTTTCATAACTGGAAAAGATGTAATCGATGACAGATAACACGGTGAGTGTGAATGTACTACCAGCACGATCACGCGAGGTCTGGTTTAAACGTTAACGACTCTTTTGCCTGTGAATGTCGCGCGCGGATAGCTCGTGCACGTTAGCCTAGCATCCTCATTTCAACCTCGGAGAGCTGAAATATATCCAGCCAGCTATTACAGCTTACCTTATTATCCACATGCCAGAATTAGGATAATGGTAAGTAAAGTCATTTTAGTCTCAAACATGTCCTGTGCGGGTGACATAGCATAGAAATGTTTGATTTGTGTCGTTAGCTGGCGGCTACAATACGACACCCTCAGGAAAATACATTCGTTTTAACTATCTTTTTCTTTCTTTTTTAACATTGGCAACACTTGGTTGCACTGTATATGTATTATTAACATGTATTGGAGTTGTACGGAGCTGTCAGTTTCGATCTGAATAAGGAAGCACCTATGATGTCCATAAATGCTCAGTAGGTCGTGAAAGACAGCCCTTTGTTGGTATAAATGAACAGACGCTGGCGTTGTTCTCAATATAAATGTGTTTTTTTTTCACAGTTCTTAATTCAATCATGACCTCATTGTCATCATCTCAGTTAACGGGGTCAAGCTCTTCATGCAGGACTCTTCCAGGGGAAGGGACTCAGGTAAGCAATAGATAGGCGCTTACACAATATATTAACTCTCATTCTTGTATTTTCATTGTTTATAACTACCACTGTAAAAGCCTGACGCATGAAATGTATTTCTAAAGCGTTAATGCATGTGTTTTGTGTCATATTTGATGCATCAGGCTTTTATGGCGCATGTAGTATGATATTGTAAGAATGTGGAGGAAATTCTAAGGAAAAATGTGTGATTTAGTCTGATACAGTTGCATATAAATGTCAGTTGTCACTGTATCTTGCCATAATATAGCTGTATGTGAATTGTTTAAATTGTGCAGGGCAACCATATAATGCAATACAATGTTTACTGAAAGCTGTTCAAATAAACATTCCTCACAAGCTTGTGTAATCATATTTGGTATTTATATTTTAACATGATTTTTCTAAAAATATTATGTATGGATAATTCAGTAAACCAGTCTGTAAAAGCTGCTTCAGTCCAGTAAATATTCATCTTGAATGTATTCTTACATTTACTTTATACAATTTCAGTATTTTAAGATCATAGCAAAAAGACATGTACCACACCCTGAAAGTAGACAGTTTTGCAATTATACTATTAAAGGCATTTTATCTGATTAGTTTTCTTTTTTTTTTTTTAATCATCAGAGGGCAGAAGGTGTGTAGTAGGTTGTGTGCAACATGTTTTGCAGCATTTTATAATGTAGTTAATTTAGCTAATATTCAGAGGCCTTATAAATTCATAAATGGGTCCTTCTACAAAATTGATTCAAAGTTAGAGTTGAAAATGTCTTGGAAAAACAAATGTCTTTTTCCACAAATTGTGTATGTTTGCGAATTGTATAATATCTAAGGTACACATTTCTAGTAATTGCACAGTTAACTTTTATATTGTATTTTCAGAAAGTTTTGGAATATTTGTCCTCCAAATTTGTCACTACCGAAACAATAATATATAATTTAATATGAAGGGTTATATTGACCTGTTAAGATTTTGCTTTCATCTTCTTTGTAAATATATATTTTTTCTGTTATATTAAAGCGTTTTTAGAGGTAAATCAATAATCAGGGTTTCCGCGGGGTCTTAAAAAGTCTTAAAAAGTCTAAAATTTAAAAATCAAAATTTTAGGCCTTAAAAAGTCTTAAATTCGCTGTTCTAGGTCTTAAATAATTTTACACAGGTCTTATTTTTCCGATGTCCATGTAACGCTACCTCTAATGCTCATTTAAATTCTCTTTTTGTTGTTTCCGTGGTGTTGTAGTTCTTTATTTCACAATTCCAAATATAATTTGCTGTATTTAAACTACAAATGAGACCAGCATGCAATAGCCAATCAGCTTTCTGTTATTGGCGCGAGTCTCTCTCGGATTGTACCGCAGAAGTAATGGATTTAACTTTTTAGCTTTGGGGAAGTGCAAGTTTAGCGATACTTAGCTTGAAAAAAATGAATATAGGGCTTGGCTAAGGCCAGTTGCTAACAACTAGATTTTTTTCTCCCTCTGTGGAAGTTACTGCGTCTTCAGAATCGCAGTAGCAGAATACAGGTCAAACGACCTTTTTCTGTATATAATGTTATCAATAATAATAATAAGAAATACAGGTCGAGCTAGCTGACTGCCAGCCTTCGAGATACTTTTAAAATGTTTTCTTTTACGTGCCCGACCGAACAAACCGCCTGATTAAAACTGAAGTGACAAAAACAACTAGCGAAGCATCTAAAGATTCATATTTTAATACATTCAACGTAAACAGAAATTGATAATGGATAGTGTATTTCTGGTCTATTTGTTGACATACTTTAAAACAAATGAATGTAACAGCACTCTAAAGAAACACACTGAGGTAAAAATTCCAAATGTATAGTTTATTTATAACAAGATATAGTTCAGTAATATACCAAGTGAGCTTTTTGCTGAAAATTCTCACAAATGTTACATTAATTTTAGCTCAATAAAAAAGTAGTTAGTCAAGTAGTTACTTACATATTAGACAATATGCAACATTAGCAGGAGCATTCTCCTAGCAACGTTTTGCTATACCGTAATTCAGCGTTTTGATCGAATCAGTTGAAATAACTCGCTCATGAAGTGACTTACTGCCACCTGCTGGTAGTTTAGTGTGTTTAAAAGTATGCCTCCACACCCAACATTTCTAATGTATATATTTATAAATCAATAAATGTATTTAAAAAATTAATCTCACTTTTAATTTTGCAGTGTAAATTATGTAATCTCACTGCTAACAGCCATTTAGAATTTATTGATAAATTCATAAAATAAATTTCAAAGGTAATGCATACATTTCAAAAGTAAAAAAAGGCCTTTATAAAGGTAAATCAAATATGCAGATTTAAGATGTAAAAGCTAATAGAGCACTGATGAAAATATTGCTTCAGATTTTTTTTTTTTTACATCAGATATTTCTAGTGGTACTTTTATGGGGATATTTTGTGTGGAATAGTATCTGCTGATATGAAAAGTTCACTGTATATCGTAGTAATAAATTTAATTTATGACAGCTATGAAATTGTGTTTACTTTTTACATTAAACACATTAAATATTACATGTATGCATGTAATATAATATCTATTTCCATTACAGGTTCGGTCTTAAATTTCATATAAGGTGGTATTAAAAAGGTCTTAAAAAGTCTTAAATTTCACTTGTTCATATCTGCAGAAACCCTGAATAATGATTAAAATTTTAACAATATTTCAAGTGAAATTTGTTGTATTTTAAATTCTAATTTTCTTGGTAACAGGCAAAAATTTGATCATACATATTTCAAACTTAAGGATTCTTTAGTTTAAATAACCATTGCACCAAAAACTATTATAACATCTTAGTTGATAATTCAGTATACTTTTTTTTTTTTGACGAAATATCCTGTTTTGGTCGTGACAGCACAATTTCAGTAGTGACAGTTAGGGCTGGGTGATATGGCCTAAAAATTAAATCTCAGATTTTTTCACAAAAAATACTATTTACGATTTAAATAGATTTTTTCCCCCCTACTACTTTTAGCATGTAAAGAAACCCCAGCTTTTCCACAATATATATGGGCACCATATATTTTGCAGTATTCATTGCAACTGCATCATTGATCGCTTTCCACCAGGCCCCATTCTTATCGTACCAGACACAGTAAATGTTTGTAAGACAAATAAATATGAGATGGGAGGAAAATATATATTTCCATGCTTTTCTCTTGCACTTATATTATATACAAAAATATACAATTTTGAACACAGAAATATTAAATGATTTAAATAACTGAAATGATCTGCCAACAGGTGGTGGTAAGACACTGATTTAATTACTGAATCATATCATTCATTTGATTCGTTCGAACGGATGGTTCATTCAGGAATAAAGCAAGTGACTCTTTATGTATGGGAAATTGAATTATTTCACTAGATTTGTTTAAAAACGCACGTTCATTCATAAACGAAACACCGCTGTGTTTGAGTGGAGATGCGCAGCGGCTCAGCTGTGACTTGTTTCAGATTACTTTTGACGACGAAATAGAGCAAAATCAGGCAATAGTGTTATAGTCAGACAATGTAAGTCGGTGTTGTTCAACCACTGTGCCGCGGTACACTAGTGTGCCGTGAGAGATCGTCAGGTGTGCCGTGGGAAATTATTCAATTTCACCTAATTGGTCTAAAACATTTTTTGAAAACTAATAAGTTATTGTCTGCGAATAATATGCATTTGTCGAGTGTCTGCGCTGTCTAGTGACACCGGCAGAGTAATCATGTCATACTCTTCCATATCAATAGGTGGCAGCAGATAGGTAATTGCCTTGTATTTCGAGACGAGAATTAGTGATGCCTGGATGTGACAGGTAGCAGTGACAGTGGCATTGTGGCTAGTGAGAATACGATACAAAATTTGCGTCTGCGGGTGTCTGGGCAATTAAACTGAGCTCGAACACACCGAACTGACGACACCCGACTACAAACTAGAAGGTGCTTTCTGCGCATGCGTGAGGAGATATACCGCCTGCGGTCACCCGCGGTTACGAGTCATCCAAAATATTTGTAATGATACTCGGGTCACGGTCGGTCGGGTCGTTTGAAATAAAGATGCCAATTAAACCTTTGTAATTTATATAGTACTAGACACAATTTTCTATGAAATACATAGACCTACACTTTATTGGCTGAATAATATGTGACCCTGGACCACAAAACCAGTCATAAGGTTCAATCTTACAAAACTGAGATGTATACATCATATGAAAGTTCAATAAATAAGCTTTCTATTGATATGGTTTGTTAGGATAGGACAATATTTGGCCGAGATACATCTATTTGAAAATCTGGAATCTGAGGGTGCAAAAAAATCTAAATACTGAGAAAATCACCCAAAGTTGTCCAAATTAAGTTCTTAAAAATGCATATTACTAATCAAAAATTACATTTTGATATATTTATAAAAGGAATTTTACAAAAAATCTTCATGGAACATGATCTTTACTTAATTTCCTAAAGATTTTTGGCATAAAAGAAAAATCAATAATTTTGACCCATACTATGTATTTTTGGCTATTGCTACAAATATACCCCAGCGACTTAAGACTGGTTTTGTGGTCCAGGGTCACATATTTACCTTTTGAATGTTGAGCGTTATTAACTGTTGAATAAATGCTGACGCGGGACAAAATGCCCGATTTCCCAACATGTTGAACTGAGCAATGCTGTGCCATTTTTAATAGGCTACTTTTAAACACATATAGCTCAGTAATGTTAGTTTTATGTATTTTCTGAGAGGGGTGGGTTTTTGTTGGGAAAGTCGGGGGAGAGACGCACACTTCAATTAGACTGGATAAACACGCAGCATCTAAATTGTTAAGAAAATAGTATTCCTAATAAATGTCTCGAATATTTTGATTATGTCCAATGCTTCTCTTTCTTTTTGGAATTATTAGACACATTTCACTATGTCTTTTCAAATGCCTAGGTCTGTTTAATTTCTTTAATTATAAAATTTCTAGCACTATTTGCAGGGGTGATAGCGTTCCGGCACCACGCCGGATTTCCGGCGTACTGTGGCTGCGGGAAAAAAAATCAGGTTCGCGGATATTGCTCTGTCATTTCTCTAAATCTGAGATGTGCAGGTCAGAGAGCAGCTTTAACGCTCAACGACTCAAACAAGTCACATTCTAGCCGATGAGCCAATCAGAAGTAGGGAAAGGGCGGGCCTTGTGTCTTTGTCAAATAGATTGATACAGGTTAAGGCAATGCTCCATGCGCGAAGGTGTTTTTAGCTCCCATACTGTACAATTGTCTCCTACTGGCAACTCAAACCGTAAGTCATGGATATGTTTATGAAGCCAGGGGAAGACATTAAGGATTTCGATAAAGGCATATTTACAGGGCTCGCAAAATCGCTAGCCCGACGTCCCGGAGCTATTGGGTTTTCCAGTCGGGCTACCCACATTATTTGACCGACTGCCCGACGGGCTATCCTGAAGAACAGGGCTCATGGGGTCCTTAAAACTCCTCAATTTAGTTGTATCAAATTTAAAGCCATAAAAAGTGGTAAATATTTTAAATAGTAAAAGAAGAGGATTAATTATTTTAAGAGGTCTTACAGTTGGGGACGGAAAGACGAGAATCGCGATAGAGCTGGATTAAACTTTAAGATTTCATTGAATAAATATGCTCACTGCACGTTTCAAAGTCAAAACGCGGCACTGTTGTCTTTATATGAATGTATCTGAAGGGAACCGACTGTCCTCAGAAACGTGTCGTTGGCATTTTCATTTCATGACTGATAAAACAGCGTTAATGCTGCTTTGCTTTCAGCCATTCTTAGGGAAACCGTAATATTTCAGCGCTCCTAAAGCGCCCCCTCGTGACATAGAATTAATTTGCACGTCCAAATTTTTAGCTGTTTTTGGTCAGATTATTGCAAATCTCGACCAATGTTTTTTATGCAAACACAGAGTTGTAAATGTGAAAGAAGTTAATGTGCTTTCTAAAAATCTAAACAATTAGGACATTGTTTTAAATAAATGTTATGCATTATATACTTGATTTATTCATTTTAATGGAATAAAGGCTGAAATGCCAATCTATAAGCTTTTTTTGTGAAAAACCTTTATCTGACTGAACTGAACCAACAAGTTATGTGTTAAAAGTGCGTCGCATACATAGTACCTCCACCCCACTCACCTCGGGGGCAAGGGTAAAAAAAGTTCAGGCTCAGGAATTTTTTCCACTATCAGGCCTGTATTTGTAAACGTTTATTCAAGCAATAATATATAAATGATCTCATGTATAATGCTTGTTTAAACCCAGGGATTAAAACCGAATTCCAAGTAAAAACGATATTTTTTCTTTTCATTTCCAGAGAGCGAAACGAACAAAATTAAACATTAGCCTACTTAATAAATTTAAGGCACTATAATTTCCTTATTCATTTGATACAACTATTATAGCTAAACAATTAATATATGTATAAAATAATATTATTTTGTCATTTTCGTGATTCCTGAATTTAAATATGAAAACTTCGTTTTGAAGTGCATTCGTTATGTTTGTATAAGAAAATTCGAGAGAGAGCTGTTGAGGAAGAGCTTTGTGTGTGTCTTTCTTCAATTCCTGCCAGGATATCAGCTCTGTGTTCATCCAAACAGGCCCAGGTTGTGTTTATTTGATTCCTGTTCAAGACACTTCGATAAGAATGGCTGTATGTTGTTAATATATATATTCGATTGTTGGTGTGCCTTGTGATTTTTTTTTTTCAATTATAAATGTACCTTGGCTCAAAAAAGGTTGAAAAACACTGATGTAAGTCACTTAATAATAACTTCTTGTTTATTTAACTGTTGTAATAAATCAATATCTCGTTTACAAACTCCCTTAAAAATGATTAAAAGCTGTCACTCATCTTAGTTCGCAATTTCACAAAGCTCTATTATAACAAACGAAGCTACTGCCCATTCAGTCTCTTATTTACACTCTCTCTACACTTGAGATACATTAGTCAACGTGCAAAACACATAGAAACCTTTGAAGCTCCACTCAGCGCAAACACAAATATGCTGGTCGGGTCAGTCGCACATGGTGCTCCTAAATATTTTTTCATAGTCGCATATAGTACCTAAGATTCTTTTTAATCTCACCATTGAGAAACTAGGTCCCACTCTAGAGCCCTGATATGCAAATAATTCACCATTGTCTTCAATCATCTCTCTACTCTGTTTATGTGCTAAGTGAAATTGTATGTACTGTAATGTAACAGGCTAACTTGCTAGCAAGCAGCTAATCATGTCCCCTTAGTGACTCGCGTTGTTTTACCAGAACGCGTTATTTGTTTTACGTTCTGAATACATACATACATACAAACACATATATATATATATATATATAATATTTTTATTAAAAAATTGCGATACCTCGATTTAATAAAAAATTTAATCGTCTTAAAACGTAAATTCAAATTTATCTAAAAAATCGAAAGAATCACCCAGCCCTAGTGACAGTAATGTTTCGGTAGTGACCACATCACATTACACAATTTTCAGCCACATACTTTATGCTTTTAACACTGCTAAAAACATACTAAAATACTAAAAATATGTATAACTGTACTTAATTGGTTTATTTCTCCCAAATAAAGGATTATGTGTTCCCTTTTGTCACTACTGAAACAATGACGACATGTTTTGGTTTTGACTGTTACGATAGTGACAATTTTATGGGGTTACACCCAAAAATAATACAAAGATGTCACGACTGAAACATTTGGAGGAGTTTCAGTAGTGACATCTTTGGTTTTTTTGGGTGTTATCCCATAAAATTGTCAGGTGGTTGTCACTGTTTTCCACAACAATGGAATAAAATGCAAAAATTATTTTAGTAGCATTTTCATAAGTTAAAATTCAGGGGTTAGGGTTTGGGACAGCCACCTCCAAATTGCAAGGACCCACTAGATGATGATTTTATATGTAGAGAGAGCTTACTGATATTTTAAATATTATTGTGGGTTTCAGTCTATGATGATATGACCGTAGTAAACAACTTAAGATTTAAATACATAAATGCTTTTTAAGTTTTTTTGGTTGTGGGACTGCAGTTTGGACCAATTCTGTATACTGTTAAACATATGCCTTTTTTGTTTCTGTAGGTCCATCCCAGAGCCCCTCTACTGCAGATCCTGAGAGTAGCAGGTGCTCAGGAGGAGGTGTTTACCCTGAAGGAGGTGAGGAGTGTGTATGAGCTGACCTGTGTTAATTAACAAATGCTTTAGATAAGTGTTTCAACAGCTTGGTAGAGAACATTTAATAATAGCAGCATTTTTTCTTAGGTCATGCACTACCTGGGTCAGTACATCATGATGAAGCAGCTGTATGACAAACAGAGACAGCACATCGTCCACTGTCAAGATGACCCACTCGGAGAGCTACTGGAAGTGGGGAGCTTTTCTGTTAAGAACCCCAGGTGAGCTTGTAACTACCAAAAAGAAGATAAGTGGATGGGAAACAGAAAGATGTCTCTCATTTAAGCCGGGTAATATCTAGATCGCCAGTTAGTTGGCTGATGACCAATTTAAATAGGTCACAATCTTGTGTGGGTGTGATTATGTGTAATTTCAAAGAATACTCAAAATGCACTCAAATATGGCTGAAAATGTACATTATGAACTGATAAAGTGTATGTATGTTTCCAAATTGACACAAGGGGGTGCTAACACTACCATTAAATGAGTACTTGGTTTTGTTCACCAGAAATAAACATTGTCATTTACACACTCTCATGCTGATCCAAACCTGATGGACTTTTTCTGTGGAACATAAAAGAATGTTTTGACAAATGTCTATAAAAAGTGAGTGATCACCAAAACTGTTTAGTTCCCACCATTCTTCAAAATAACTTTTTATATTCTGCAGAAGAAAGAAAGTTATGCAAGTTTAAAACAACATGAGAATGAGTAAATGATGAGAGAGTTGTCTTTTTTGAGTGAACTCTCTTTTTTACAACCTCACGATAACCAAATACGGGCTGTTTAACTCTTTCCCTGCCAAAGATGAGTTATCTCATCTTTTATGAGCGTTTTCATGCCAAAGACTTTAGGGCTTACTGCGTTTTCAGTGTTATATGCTCAGAGGCTTTGATCTTCTGATTGAGACCAGAATCTCTTAAAAACATAGGCAGGAAAGACAGAAACAAGCGACCTCATATGTAAGCAGATGCGTATGGAAAAATAATGCGATCAACAACAATAAACCGCATAGAAATCTAAACCACCTAATGTTACGGTGTAAAATGTTGATGCAGGAAGTGGTACTGTGCAAGCTTTGGGGGTGCTGATTGAAGTTATCTACTGCATCTGTGCTTTCATTATCGTACAGAATGTAATCCATATGTAGTCTTTGAAAAAAACACAATTTTCTTAGCTTTCTGTTCAAAATGCTACTTTTTTTTATGAAACATACCTACATTTAAGTAATGAAAAGAATGTTTGAAGCTAGAATAAAACAGGTTTGTTGTTGTTTAAAACACATATTGCATGTTCAGACATTCATAAAACAAAATATTCTGGGGCAACCAAAAATGGAGCCAAAAATGGCTGGCAACTTTTTTCAAAAACGCTGGCGGGGAAAGAATTAATTGCTCTGGGCTGCGTTTCCCAAAAGCATCGTAAGCTTAAGTTGATCGTAGCTCCATTGGTTTCAATGGGTCTACGATGTACTTAAGCTTACGATGCTTTTGGGAAACGCAGCCCTGGCTGATGCAGCTCCTATCTCTTACCTTATTTAAGAATTATTAAATGAATAATTTGTGTTATTTAAAGAATTCAACATACTTAAGGTATTCACATCTTTCTTTTCTACCCTTTACAGCCCTGTGTATGAGATGTTGAAGAGGAATTTGTTTATTTTGAATAATTCGGGTAAGTCCATCCGTCTTGTTGATGAATTTGATCTCCCAGATGACCCTGAATGACTTGTCATGCTGTCATTTAGCCTTTTTACTCTATTGCTTTCTCTCATTTTGATCAGCCCAACCTTAATTTTAAGATGTGTGTGTGTGTGTGTGTATGTATGTATGTCTGATTGTGATGTGTGTGCTACAGTGGGTATGTAAAAACTTATTTTTTTGTTTTCCTCCCAACTTTGTCATTGTATTATTAGGTTAGTGTATGAGCATTTCCATACATAATTTTGACTTCAGGTTAAATACTTGACTAGCTTAAGGACAACATTAAATAGTAATAATATTAAATAATAATGGACTTTACTTGATCACAGAGCACAGTTTTGCATTTTTCACCACACATTCAGGCATTACGTTTGGGCCAAGTGTGCTTGAGGTGTGCTTGGTGATTAAAGGGCAGTTTTTTTTTCTTTTGTTTGTTTTGTTACTGTGTCTTATTTGAAATACAGATGCAGCAAAGAATCTTTCTGTCGGCAAGGATTCTAATGAGTCTCCAAGTGAAGATCCTGGTCAGGTAAAACCACAGCATGGTGCACAGGAGAAACAGTGTTACTCCTCTTCATGGCAAACGATCAAAAAAATCAAATGAATCATATCATAAATCAAATTTATTGATTCATTCTGTTGCTTGTTTATTTTATTTTTTTTAAATGCTGACGAAAAATACTTTGCGCAGGGCAACTTGGGTACCAAGTCTATTTTTTTAAAGATAGTTTAGGTCATAATATAGTTGCTTTTTCAGCTTACAGTACTTACAGCCTTTTACATTTTGTCAGCTTTTAAATTTTTTTTACTGTGTGCGCTCTAATCAACATTACTTTAATGTCTGTGATTGCCTTCTCAAGCTTTCACATCTTTTCTTTCCATTGTAGTTGCTCAGAATTTTTCTACAATGCAATTTTTGTGTATAGAATTGCAGCATGATCAGTAGCCTGTTTGCCACGAAGGGGAGGCCGGCAGCTGTCTCCGCCAGCCGTATCTGTACAGAGTGGCACCGTCTCTGTACTTCCCCACGGCCGGCTTGGCCTGGTGGTCCTTCCGGAGAAGCCACCAGCATGGGCCTGGCTGCTGGGGGACAGAGTACCTGTCTCTGTTTGTCGCTCAGAGTTTCCTTCTCTGCATCGTTGCTTCTTTCGGAAGGACTGCAGCTTCCTTCTCAGTTCACTGGCCCTTTTCACTCCTCTCCCCTCTGTCATACACCTATCCACATTTAACACCATTGGCATGACGGTTTATGGTTGTGAGTTGGCAGAATGAAGTTAGGTGGAATTGGGATGAGGTGCCTGGTACCATCATGCATTTGAGTGATTTATGCTCATAATGTGAACTTTGAAAGGTGTTATCATTGTAAATTGGCCTTTTTTCAATATTACACATTACTGCTCTTAGTGGTGAGATGTATTTTAGATACTAGGTGTCTACTTGTTTGAAGCTACTTTATTTGCACTTGTAGCTGCAGCGGTGTCTAATATCTCCATCATTTGTGACTCATTCTAAGCAACCTTTTTAGAATTTTCCTATTATTTTTCCCCTCCCTCTACTGTGAGAACTTGGCCTTTTGTTGCCACACCCACGGGCGTCTGCTGTGAAGGAACTGCTGTCCTACCGAGTGTCATGTCATCACTGTGTGCTGATACAATTTTTCCCTTGCCGTGTAGGTTTCCAGTGGGTTGATCAGCTCTGGACAGGCTCTCATTGCTGGTGGTTCCAGCACTGGTGCAACGCAGAGCTGCTCACAACGCAGGCCACGTGATCCTGATGAAGGTTAACATGAACCACCAAACACACTTTAGACCAGGGGTCTCCAAACTTGGTCCTGGAAGCCCTGTGTCCTCCAGAGTTTAGCTCCAACTCTTATTAAACACACCTGAATCAACTAATCGAGGTCTTACTAGACATGCTATAAACTTTCAGACAGATGTGTTGAGGCAAGTTGGAGCTAAACTCTGCAGGATACAGAGTTTGGAGACCCCTGCTTTAGACAATGTAATGAATCTCATCATTATCTCTTGTTTTTGCAAATGCAGTATGTTTTTTTTTGTTTTTTTTTAAGATTAGATATTGATTTATGCTTACAGACTCTTCAGATGGATTGCCCAGGTCTGCTTGCAAGCGGCCAAAGCTGGACGTTACTCTGGAAGAGTGGGACCTTTCTGGCTTGCCCTGGTGGTTTCTGGGTAACTTGCGAAGTAATTACACTCGCCGGAGCAATGGTTCAACAGATATCCACACTAATCAAGTAAGTGGGCACGATACCCAAAACATAATTCATGTTTATTTTCAAGAATAAAAATAAGAACATAGAAGTCGTATTGGAGTTAAGTCATTGTAGTGAGACCGTCACACAACTAGACTGAGGGAATAGCTCTCTCCTGGACAGGACGAGGATACGGCCATCGTTTCTGATACCACAGATGATCTTTGGTTCCTGAATGAGGCAGAGAGTGAGCAAGTGAGTGTGGAGATGAAGGAGGCAGTGCTGGAGCAGGGAAGTGACGCAGAGTCTCCACATGAAGAAGAGGAGACCGGGAAAGATCGTAAAGATGACCGGAAGGTAATGTTACTTTTTCTTTGTTGTGACTGTCATTTTAAGATAAGTGAGTCGTCATAACCAGCTAAATGTAAGTTTCACTTTCAGATGCAAGAAGATCAGGACGATGACTCTCAGTGTTTAAGTGATGACACTGATACTGAGATCTCCACACAGGTATATGTATAAGAAAAATATCGCTTTGATCAATTGTTATGGGTTTTTAAAGGAAACCCAGGGTGACTTGTATGGCTTAATATAATGTAAATGCTGTCTCTTACTAAATTATGTATTAGAAAATCTATAAAAAAATTGTTATTTGAAAAATCAGCATTGTTTCATACATATTTTGGGCTATGGGGGAGCCATTATTACGATGACTCGGAATGCACAATAAAATACTGATATGATGACCACATCTACTTGAAGAGCTTACAGGTGCCCATGTATATAAGCTTAGGCATCAGGACTTAAGTGGAGAGAACAAAGACACGGGTCTTTAGGAAGTTTATTAGCAGTATTATTATCAGTGAATACCTGCATCGCTTCTCTGGTTACCCTTTGACTAAAAATTACAAACAAAAGCGCATCATATCAGTATTTTATTTTCCTAGTTGCTAAGGGAAAAAAAGCAGGTAGCGCTATTAGCTCACGGAGTGTAACCATTTTACATCATTGAAATAATGGCGCCCCAATAGTCCAAAATATGTATAAAACAATGTGGGTTTTTCAAATAATGCAATTTTTTCATGAGTTTTCCATTACATATTTCACCAAGAGACATCATTTATGTTGTATTAAAGAGCAGGTCATATGGACATTACTTTGAGCGTAATTTCTGTAAACCCTGTAAGCCTACTCTGCTCTGATGGGTTAGCTGGCCAAGCCTGTTGTGATTGGAGATCAGTACTTGGGAGGAGTTCTTGAGCAAGTTAGCGAGTGCTACCATCTGTGTTGCTAAGTCTGCAGTTGTTTTTGATGTCTGCGGGTTGAAGTGACCCCAATAATGTCATATATTTTGCCCCTGGAATGCAAATTTACCATGGGAACCCCAACAAAAAGTGTATTTTACACCCTGGAATGCAATTTTTAACGGGAAATGCATATGTTGCATACTGTATTACTAAACAAAGTAATTAGAACATCTACATTAATCAATTCATTCTTAGGAAATAGTGGGTTCACAGAATTATCAGAACTATTTCAGTAAGACAGCAATATCGTGGTTTACCTGGAAACCTAAAACTGCACTAGGTATATGTCATATATAAGCACAAAAAACTTGACATTTTGAGCACTCACTTGAAAATGTACACACAACGCATCTATCGTACTTACAGGTTGTGGTTCAGTGATGCTTGTTAGTCCAAATAAAGGAGATTAGAAGCTAAAGAAGATAAAAGCCAAGATTAGAGAAGCAGTCCTCTGTAAAATGATGAGCACACAATAAAAGGTTCAAATCGTATTGCTGTGTAATCGTGAAGAAAATTAATTTTAACCAGTGATTACAATTACCCATTACAATCTGAAAAAAAAATGAAACATATGACCTGCTCTTTAATCCGTACATGTATCTGGAGTTCCCTTTAAATGCCCTATGCCAGTCATCTCACTATCTGAAATATGTATTCTTTAAATAAAAAAAATCCCCCAAAATTGTAAATATCTTAAAAGTGCTCACTTCAAACACATGAACAGTTTTTTTTTTATAATGAAATCAATATTTATAGGGTAAGATTTAAATAATTGTTGTTGAATAAGTTCATCATTATATTTCCCTATTTATGTTCTAAAATTGTTCTACATACATGGAAAGCATATCTTATTTAAATTACCTCTTTTTTTGCAGGATGCATGGCAGTGTTCAGAGTGCCGCAAATTTAACACCCCTCTTCAACGGTACTGTATGCGTTGTTGGGCTCTACGGAAAGACTGGTACAAGGACTGTCCTCGTCTCGTACACTCCATCTCCGTGCCTGACATCCCCGTCTGCAGTTCACGTCCTGAGAGGGATGAAGACGAGGAAGATGATGATGGAATCGACATGCCTGACTGCCTTAGGACTGTGTCTGACCCAGTCGTCCTCCCTTCGCACCACATCTCTAGAAACATCCCCCCATCATCCGCTTCCTCGTCTAAAGGAAAGGCGCCTTCCCAGCTTCACCACTCCTTACAGGAGAGCTCAGAGGGAGACAGCCAGGACACGCTGGACATGGAGACCGAATGCCAACCGGAGGCCATACTCGAACCTTGCAAGCTGTGCAGAGTGCGCCCGCGAAACGGCAACATCATCCACGGCCGCACGGCTCATTTGATCACCTGTTTCCCCTGTGCCCGAAAGCTGCACAAATTTCATGCTCCTTGCCCAGGCTGTGGCCAGGTTATACAGAAGGTCATTAAAACCTTCATAGCATGACCGAAACATCTTATAGGCTCGCACGTATTATAAACTAGTTTTAAAAAATGTTTCCTTGTACATATACGGAAGAAGGCAGGGGAAAATGAGTATCAGTGTAATAGTACAGTGTATCTATGATGATTTATATTGTATAGTGCAAATCAAGTATAAATAATGTACAGAATGTAATTTAAAGAAACTGGCCTTTGATGGTGATCTCTTTGCATCTGCTTTCGATCAGGCGAAGGAGAGGGTGAGCTGCCATGAATCAAGGGTCAGAAATCATAATAGACCCAGAAGAAATGCATGGCTTAAGTATTTGTGCCTGCGTAAATAATTAAAATCCTAACCTTTGCTTCTTTAAATTGCTGTAGCACATTTAAAAGGCCTTTCGGTGTACTTGACCAACTTTTACTTTATCTTCGTCTATAGAATCGTCTATAATTTCTTTTTCCCCACTTGCAGATTTCAGGCACTTAAAGACTAAAGCTCTAGAAATCACTCTGGCGTGATGTTTAGTTTGCCCGGAGTTGGGTTTTTTGTTTTGGACAGGTGCTTTAAGCAGATTATAAGTGAATATTTATTTATTTATGAACTTTAGTTTTGGTAAAGTAACATCTAATGGGATGACCAGTTAACAGTCATATGTCATTCCTGTGCTGTAGTGAAAGAACCAACTGTATTACAGATTGTGAAGTATTAAAACTTTTAATATACAGAAGCTAAAATAGAAAAGTGTAATTTGGCCAATGGCCATGCTTTTCACTTCCTAACCCTTCCTTTGTTTCTGAAGAAGCTCAAGTTTCTTCTTGTTCCATTGTTTGTTTTTTCTATACTTGAACAGATCTCATAGATGATTGAGGTTCAGTTCAGCCTTCTGCCTCTCATCCACACATGTGCCTCTTTTATGAAGGTTAGGGAAGCTTTGCGAGAGCAGTTAGCGGAAAGGTCTCGAGTCTTATTTGCATGGAACTGCCAGGTGAGGTGACATTTATTGAAAAAGGTGTTTTGAAATAGTCTGCCATACTGCCGTACCTTTTTTTTTTTTAAATGGTCATTTGTTGGGCAGTGTTAAGTAAAATTTACCAGAGCACTTCTGTTATATGGGATTTTAGTTATTGTCCTCTGCTTTTCTTTAGGACTGCATTGTTTCCCGTAACAAAGTGGATTCAGTCTCTGTTGTGTGTATTATGCGCAGCCATTGAGGACTCTTTAAAAAGGAAATCTGTTGTCCTCAGCCATTAGAGGGCGAAAGAGCTTTCACACACAGTAAACCCACAGGACCAGCTTTGCTTATTTCTAATTAATGGTGTGTTATTTACCTTTCAAGGATGTGAACCTAAATTTATCCTAAACTTTTTGTGTGTGTGTGTGGTACAAACACTGTTGTTTCACTGCCATTATGCCTCATAGTATGAACAAATTCATCCTAAGCCAATGTAATTATATAATGAAGTTTATTTGGTTGTTTTGTTTGCTTGTTTATTTTATCCTAGCAATATGTCTGTTCAGATTTAGTCTGAACAGTAATTTGTTGTTTTTTAACTGTAAAATAAATAGTCTAACCAATGGGAATAAATGCTGTTGTTCATTTCTGTATTACTAATTATTTCAAAGCAGAAATTGCCTTATTTTGCACAAGTTGTAGCTGTCTTGGCCATGCAATCTATACCAAAGAAAAAAGTTATGTTTCTTTTGTTTTTCTGCCACAAGGAGGCAGCAACATCCTTTCAGTTTCTAAAGAATCATTTGAAATCTTTAGTGGTGACATGATGATGACTCTGAAGCTTTGGAATAACCCTGCCTTTATTTTATAATTGTTTATATTCTCAACATAGCCAGTTTGTTCATTCTGTGTATTAAAATGGCACTGTTCATATGCTTAATGTGTCCACAGGTGGTGTGACCACATGAACCCTGCATGAAATTCAGCTTGTTTCTGTCTATCAGGCTCATCCAATGGAAGACACAGTGATGTAATTGGAAATCAATAACGGAAGTGTCTCGAGGGGTCAGTCTCCATGCTGAGGGATAATTGGGTTCTTCCTCTAATCGCACCTCTAATCTCTCACCATCTCAGGTCTTTGCCGTAATGGGCCTACCATCAGGTTAGATCAGTTAAACTGACAATAGCTGGTCACTGAGAGGTTCATACATGAACGGCTCAATGTCCTCATAGAAGAATGAGACCGTTGAACTGTTTCAAGTTTCAGTTTTACATGTTCTTTGCATTTTTCATGCTATTTGATCTCACGACGAAGAAAAAAAATCATTGTTTGTGATTAGTTTTTTCCTCTCAGTCTTTCTTTTTATGGTTTATTTATTCTCTCCCCTCCTTTACATGCTGTTTGCAGTTTTTGTTTATGCAGTCACTAGACTGACATTTATGAGTGCTATTTTTTTTCTCCACTCTTTCTCTGACATTGTTTACAATATGTGACTCTAAAGGTTGAAAAATTGCTATTGACAATGCACGAAAGAATGATTTGACCACGTGTGTCCAGGCAATTGTTTTTTTTTTTTTTTTTTTTTTTTTTTGGTGCAGCCAGGGTTAAGTACTCATCCATTGCTGTCATGTATGCAGAGACAATAATGTGGATTTCATTAGGTTTCTTCCAATGATAAATACTTATTAGAACTCCTAAAATAGCTTGATGCATTGACTGCTAATGACACAGCTTAGTTCTGCATGTACAATGAGTCATATACCAGAGTCACACAGGAAGAATGACAGCCCATTGTTTTCACTTATTATGCAGTAGCTATAACTAGACTATTTAAAAAAAAAACTGTAAATGATTTTAAATGAAGTGACAGGCACTTTTGTAGCAGTGATGTGTTCGATGCTGTCTTGCTGCTCATTGTTTCGTCAATATTGTGTGTTCACTGCTCTGAGCCTTTCTTCCAGACTGACTTTTCTTCCTTTTCGATACAAGGCATTGGCAAAATCCATGTCTGTCTATTGATGTGAAACAGGAATTGTAAGAGGTCTGGGGATTTACCACAATGCTCCTGCAGATGGTAAGAATCTACCTTTCACATATGTATGTCACCCATCCGATAATGAAAATTGTGTCATTACTCACCTTCATGTTGTTCCAAACCTGTAAGACATTGGTTCATCTTCGGAGTACAAATTATGTGTGTTCTAAAGATGAACAAAGTTCTTAAGGGTGAGTAATTATTGACAGAATTGTCATTTTTGGGTGAATTATACCTTTAATAATGACCAATTTTAAAAAATTGTGTGTCACCTTGAATATGTATGAGTAGAAATATAGAGCTAAATGTCGAGTGTTATCGTAGATGTGGGGATCTCTCACACGAATGTATGTGCACACACACTCATGCCCCACCTAAAACATCCCAGTTCTACTCCATTAACCAGTGTCACTTCCCATTTCTGGGCTTTTGCTCCCCCGTTCCATATTCCATTATCTTACTCACACGGTCTGCCTTCCTTCCCCTTATGGGGAAATCGATAGCCACACTAAATAGATTTCACAATCAATTTTTCTATCATCGTTCCACAAAACTGCTTCCTAGCTTTGAAAATGGGAACGCTTTAAAGGAAAGGAAAAAGAGAGCAACAGGATGTTTAAAGCACTCAAATTCCTGCTGGTCTTTTCTCGATCGATATTTTTCACTGTATGTATCCTCAATTTCATTGAGAAAATTTTTAGTTGAATATTGTGTGTACTATTGCAAGAAGTGTTGCTATAAGCCACTTTGCAGTCATGGTGTTGTATATACAGTGCTGCTCAAAGTTTGGGGTAGGGTTTTTTTTTTTTTTTTTTTTTTTTTTTTAAGGGATCAAATGACCGTCTTGGTCCAAAGTGCTACACTTGTCTATAAGGACATTTGTGTATCTATAAAAAACACGGCCGCCACTGACTAATGAACTTTGAGCACCTATTAGAATTGGTTAACGGAGGCCGATCGGAAAGAAACTCTGTGGGCGTAAATGATTGTGCATTGCACGTTTTTTCGCACACGATATTCGTATCATATGAGAGAACTCCTCGTTCACTGCAGTGCCATTCTCTGGACTCTGTAGGTCAATAATTATCAAAATGTTTTTGAAATTTACCCCTTGGGAAGCTGTAATTGGGTCGTTTAGAAAGGGGCCTGTCTTAATTTACCCCAAATCCTATAAAGCCTAAAGGAAAACTCAAACTTCACAAAACCTGGTGAGCACCTGCAACCGGTGATTCTAAACAAGCATGCACACTTTTAAGAAGATCAGACCACAGCTGGCGCTATAACATTCATAAACATATGTGCATAAATGCCTTACATCTTTTTGCATATGTGCTTAAATGTCTTGAAACGCTTGATAATCCCCAGTAATCACTGCTTGCAGCTACATTATTATTTTTCATAAAGAAATTAATATTTCATTTATCAAGGATGCATTAAGTTGATTAAAAAATTTGATTTCAAATACTGTTTACTGAATATTTGATTAAATAAATGTAGTCTGGGTCAATATAAAATTCTTACAGACTCCAAGCAGTAGTGTATCTAAAATGTTTATTAGATGGTCCATCCATGACTGTATTTGAAGAGACCACAGTAGTAGACCATGAAAAAATGTTGAAAATCTGTAATAAGACATTAAAATTGGATTCAAAATGTTAAAATTTAAAGGTGTAAATATACAAAATGTGAATCTTAGAAGACTTATTTAATGATCACATCCTGACTTCTATTACTTTTATTACTTGTTAGTCACTCTGTTGTTAATATTTTTGGTGTAATTGTCCTTTTGGAAGAATTGTCTATGCAGGGATTGATGGACACTTGTTTTCAGGCAGTGCCTAGGTGCTTTAATGGTGCTTCTGATCCATGATTGCTGACATCCAACACATTCAGATTTGTCAATACGTGAGTAATGATTCCTCATCTGTGAAGTTTTTGCACAGAATGTCCAATTATAAAACAGCCGTGTCCTCATTAAGGCATTTTTTGTCCTGTCAGTGTAAAGCTTGTGTGTTAAAGGGACTGTATATTTCTGTAAATGGAACATTTCCTTTTGTCATTGCGGGATTGCGGTAAAATTGACTAAAATGTTTTTGCAAGGCACAATAAGTTTGTTTTTTCCTTCCTAAAAGTTATTATTCTTAATGATTGTGCCAATAATAGTCAAATGTCACATTTTGTCAGTTGACTAGTGTACCATTTAATAGTGAATTATGTTATTTGATTTGGGCTGAAACCACATAAACCATTCTTAAGCTTTAGGCAATGAAATCCAGCGAACTTCTATCTCTCATTGATCAGGAAATTGAATCGAGAAGGTCATTTATTAAATCATTATTCGGCAAACCTACCATTTATGCACTTCGACTATAGATGCTACAGTAGTTTTGTAGTTGAGCTTGCTTGGTTGTAATATTCTTTTGATCTTGCACCGTAGAAATGATTTTTTTTTTCTTTTTTCCCTCCATTAAACGGCAAAGTTACGGTTCAGTGGTGCATTGAGCCTTATAGTTTGGCATTTCCAGGCTTGATAGATTGGAGAGGGTCCACTTGAGTGTGAAGGATGGCATTAAATGTTATGAAACACAACCCAGCCGTCCTACTTTCAATATTCCTTAAAATAACTGTAATGTGCAATTATAGTCATTCACAATTATGTATGATTTCTGTGGAGAAGCATAACGCTATTATGTTGCCTACGAGCCACTGCCCCCCTGCCAAACACGTGTCTATTTCTTTATTTTTTTCTCTCCAGACATCAATCACTCTCTCAAAGTTCCTGTTTTTAGACAACAGGCTCTTTGCCGTAATTGTGAAGTACATAAGAGCACTGGAGGGGGAATACTGGGGAATGGATATACCATTTGCTGCAGAGAGGAAGAGCATCACCAGCCTGAGGCTCTTTTCTCAGCAAATTTAAGAAGCCAAAGGCTGTTTTGCAAATCTCTAGAAACTGGAGTATGTCGTTGTGGTGATTCCATTTCAAAAGAGTGAATATTTGTTCTCATTATAATTGGAGGATATGTTGCTCCAGTTAACATTAAAGCAGTTCTGTGAAATTATGGCCCTTTTGAATTAGCATAAGGGCTCTATGAAACCCAACGACAGAAGAAATCGTAACTCAAGACCCTGATTAAGAAAGAGAGCATGAATTAAAGGTTACATGCATTGAGGGTGATATATGACGTCCATACCATTAAGGATGTTTACATGCACAGTGAAAAACTGTTTGTCCAGTTGTTAAAACTGTATATACATACTGGACGAAGCTGAGCTAAAAATTGTCTTGGTCTGTTTTTGAGATTTAGCAAAAACCAGACTGGTCCATTTTTAAGTTTCAATAAGTGTTTATATGACATTAAAAAATAAAGATGAATTATTGCTGTAGACAATTGAAATCAAACTTGTAAAGTGCATGTAAACACACTTGGCATCCTGCAATTGATCAAACCTTGATATCAGTCCAAAATGTTTTAATAATAGCTCAAAATAGAATTTAACACACAGTCATCTAAATTATTTCAGAAAGTGGTATGTTGAATAGGAAATTCAGATTGACTTATGTACAGCTTTGGGGTGGGGAAAAGACCAATGAGCAACAAATAATAATGAAGGAAAACCAATTTGAGGACAAGACAGTCAAGTTAAAGAAAGAGAGAGTCACTGAAACAGGAGGGCACATCAACCACAAACTTACAAAAAAAAAAAAGCAAACAAATTACCATAAAATGACAGCCTGTAAAAAAAAAGGATTTCCCAGAATTTGAGAATATAAGAGAACAGTTCACAATCCCCAATGCTGCTTTATTTCATTTCCCGGATAAAAAGCAGGGCACACTAGTGCCCTCTGACCCCTCTTTCACTGGGATTGTCTCTCATTAGTATAGCTGTCCAGCAGTCGGAGCAGAGCTCGTGTGCTGTGCGCTGAATAGTCACCTGACAAACAGTTTAAGAAAAAGCCCATTTAAATTCATTTTTTCTCTTTTTACAGAAAGAAGAGTTGGCACTATCTTTCCATGAAGTGTGTCCCATTAGCAGTCCGACAAGACCCGTGCTTTTCATCAGTACTGAAAGAAATGGGTTCTCTGACGTGCTTGCTTTGTACAAAACAGTGTGCATGTAGATGTGAACCTCTTTCCTGTCACCAAATGTTTGCTTTCATTGCTGGCGTTATGGGGCTGTTCCACACGCTTTCTCCATGACCCTCTCTTCTTGTTTGACACGTCTGAACAAAGAGGCCGACACATGTGTCTAGGCAGTACGTCCATCAAGACTAGAATGTCTGTTCACTTGAGTTGTTTTTCTAAGCAAGGGTCTGTCATATTTCAGAAACGAGAAGACCAAAATAGGCAAACATCTCACTCTGAGTATGTTGGGTCATAAATTTGTGCCCCCTGTCAGATCAGTTCATTTTTGAGGGAGAAAAAGATTCTATAATGCGCAAAAACATTCAGTTTTTCTGGGATGGTCTTAACTTTGGAGCGTTCTCTTGGGGTCCTTGTACGAAGCACAATTTAGCACACTGTTAAAGAGAGAGTACATACAACATTAGTTATACAACATTTAATACACCTCCCTTTATATCAGCTCCTTTCGTAATGCCTGCTTGGAGAGAGTTTGGTTTTTCACCATAAAAAGAAAAGTTGCCCGCAGCCTGCAGAATGCCTTTCAGAAGACTTCAGTTCTGACTTTTTTAGTTCTTTAGAGGCTTCCTTGCTATTTGTGTTCTTTGCTTTCCCATCTTTTCTTCAGTATTAAAAATATATAAGTGCTTATCTTTCTACAACCATTTGGCCTGTTGTGACACAGACTCGTAAAGTTGGGAGGTTGCATATAAACAGACTCTATATGAACTGTTATTTATGATTGGCAGCACAGCTTTAGTGTCCTAGGTTGATATACAGTATGTGAATATATGAACAAATGCTTTTAATATACATATATTTGTTGTATCTTTTTCGTTACAAAATAAATACAAATATCTTTTTTTTATTTTTGTTCTTTTTTTTCTGTTTTGTTTTGTTTTTATACTATACTTTGAAACTGGGTCGCTGTTATGTGAAGCAGGTCTGCCATTTAAATGTACAGTATTGTTCAGTAGTTTTGACTGTCAGATTGGTAAAGTGAGCTTTGTGAAACTTATACTCCAGGGATTTTTTTTGTCCATCCTTCTTGAACTCTTTATTCTGCTCAGCATGCCTCTTTTGTTAGCCCCTGAGCATCTTGTCCTGGTGAAGTATTTCTGAGGTCTTTCCCTCTTCCGTCTGATAGGACTTTGTCTGGATCCTGCTGGTTCAGGTACTTTACTGGTATTGGAGAAGCAATGAAAGCCTTCGCCTCCTGGGTTAGAATGGTGGTGTGGGGTTTTTCAAGCTCCAGCATGTGGTCTTTCCAACCAAATGAGGCTCCCCCATGACATGCTCTGGCCGCAAATAAAAGGAGCAGAGCTGAAACTGCCAGCAGGACTGCTGGGGTCAGGTCCGGTAAGGGATCTGGCATGGACACCTCCTTGGTCCTTAGATGGACACATGAGGTGTCATTTGGCCCCATGTGTAGACAGACTTTGTAATGAGTGCCTGGTTGGAGACGGGTTAGGTTGAATCTCCTTGTGCCAGCTAGAATTCGAGTGCTGTGCCTATGATGGCCTTCTAGGCTGCCGTTGGCAACCCATGATAAATGGGCTGTTGGGACGTTGCGGCTTGCTTGCCAGGTTAGTAAGGCATACCTTTCTTTGACATCCTGAACTTCGAAAGTATCCTCTGTCTTTTGAGTACCTGCACGAACCAGGTCACCTCCCTCCACCTGTAGAGTCAAGCTTCTAGTATCAGCTCCCACCAGGTTCTGTGCAACGCAAGTATAGAATCCAGCCTCTTCAGCACTGACTCCAAAAATCTCTAGCGTGCCTTCTGTGAGAACCTGATAACGCCCATAGCTGCTGGATGGAGTCAATCTCACGCCTTGGGGAATGACCCAGTAGATACTTGGCTCTGGCTCTGCCAGCGCTCGACAGTGCAAGGCTACCTTGTCTCCATGTTTGACTTCAATGTAAGAGGGGAATGTGCTTGGGGCAATCAAGGGCAGGCAGCTGTCTGCCATCTCTCTGAATGAGACTTCTTTAACTCGTCGGGCTTTCAGCTCAGGAGGCTCAGAGCAGAATGTTGATTGAGGCTCAATGAAACGGACTGGCTTGTCATTGTCGGCTCCCACCCAGCGGATCAGGCAGTCACAGCGAATAGGATTGGTGTGCAAGCTGATTTCTTGAAGGCTGGGCAGCGACCTTACTGTCTGGCTGTGCAGGGCACTCAAGGCATTACTGTTCAGCATTAGACTTTCCATACTCGACAACTTTTGGAAGGCCTGAGGGTGGATATACGAGAGCCGAGGATTGTTTGTGATCTCTAGTTTGGTCAGTTCAGGCAAGTTTTCCATTGCTGAGTGCTCGATGGAGATCAGCTCTTCCATGTTGTTTAAGCCAAGCTCTTTCAGGTGAAGCATATTTCGAAAGTCTCCCCTTTGCACTAGCTGAATGGGATTTTTGTTTAAGTCTAGGAACTTTAGACCTGGCAACTTTTGCAATGCCTCCTTTGGAACTTTTATCAGGTGGTTATCATAAAAGCTAATGCTCTCCAGATTTTGAAGCCCCTCTAGTGCTCTCTCCGAAATCTCGCGTAAGCCCATGCCTGCCAGGACGAGACTGCGCAAAGAGCTCAGTGGTTTAAAGTTGAGGTCCTGAATAGTGTCCACAGGGTTTCCACCAATCATGAGAACCTCCAGTTGTGGCAAAGCATGGAACCAACGCCGGTCGATTACAACCAATCGATTAGAGTTGAGATGAAGCCTTAGAAGTTTATCCAGACCCTTGAAGGCCCCAGGGGAGATGCTTCGAAGCCTGTTGTGATTGAGGTACAACTCCTGCAAGCTAGGGAGACCAAAGAACGCTGCTTCTGGGAGATGTCTCAGCTGGTTTTCCTCCATGTGTAGGCTAAGAAGAGCTGGCAGGTCAGTTATCCTCAGGTTACGGGTACTGGTAAAGCTGTTATGGGAGAGATCCAACTCTGTCAGATTGACAAGGCCCTGGAGTTCACTCTGGTCCACAGAACTGATGAGGTTACTTTGCAGCCGGAGGGTTTGTGTCTCTTGAGGGAGGGAAGTGGGCAGCTGGATAAGTAGCAGGTCATTGCAGTCTACTGTAGGAGCCTCTCTATACACAGACTGGGGAGAGTACCAGGGCTTGATTTGGCAGACACACTGGTGAGGGCAGGGCACTCTCCAGGGCATGGACTGAATGACCAGGGAGCTTCCAACTCCAAGCAGCAGATGCGTGTGCAGAAGAAATATTGCAATCTGTCCCATTTTCATAATTAAACTGATATAACTTAATGCAGATTCACTGTGATCTAGACTATTCAGTCTGGTTTTAATAACAGTCTCTCACTTTTCTCTCAAGTCCATGTGACAGAAGAACCAAGGGTTTAGTAGAATTTTGCTAAATAAATGGTCTCAGCGTTGAAGCACAATCTGTTTCTTCATATCCTGTCTTGTGAAGTAGTCACACAAGTATCTCAAAATCCCTTTTCTGTCTCCTTCGGGTGGATGTAATTCTCTCCAGTCTCACTCCATTGATCTTACATCCTAGCACAGAAGAATAGGTTTTAGGATTGGTTTAGGGACACCTGGAAGAGAAAAGAAAAAGACAACACTTAGTCACAGAAGAATAACATCATGGAATTTCATAATTACTTTTGTTAGATCAACACATGATGTATGACTGTTCCTGCTTCATTCTGTTTCACTTCTGTTTCACAATTGTCCTTTTATCAATAACCAAAACACGTTGCATGCTGCTCAGCTTGTATATTGCTTTTGTAAAGAGCTCCTTTAAATTTGTTCTGGGACATTCCAGTTGAATTTCACTTCACGTCTCATAGATGGAGGGAAATGACTTCTGTGAAAATATGAGAAATGCAGGCTGAAATTTAGTGAGTCTAATTCATGGCTTAGGATTTAGCTCTCCAAATAATCAGGGCCCTGGTATTACTCATATGCTGGAGGCTTGTAAGGAATGGGGAAAATATGACATGTTTTTGGCTAAATTCACAAGACGTGGACTCAGACCGGACATAAAAATGCATTAAGGGAGGAAACTCTGACTGTGGTCTAACCTACTTTGTTTAAACTTTGTGACACTGTGTGTAGAGGAAATCTTTCAGCTGTCTACTTTGGATTTAGAGCTTCTATACTTTTGGAGAAGAGCTGAAACCTTTTTCATAGTTAACTTTCAGAACACCAGCTTGGGAGTTAACGCAGTATTATTTTTGCACTATAAATTGCAATGCTGCATGGTCTGGTTTAGTTCTTGTTATTAGTATGTTCTCACCTTCATGCCATACTGTACTGGCACAAAAAAGGTCACAAAAGTCTAGACAACAACAATGAATATTAGATTATTTTCTGGAGATAATTCACAGCACCTCATACAAAGCAGTGAATGCAATACACGTTTCAATTAGACACCACAGTAGAATGGCAGGAGTACTTGCTCTGATTGTAGCATCCACCCTTTTCCTCCCTTCCTCAAAGCTCTGCCACAGTAATCCATCCTTCTCCTGAATGCCCAATTAGTTCTAATGTTCTCTCTGTCTCTCTTTTGTCCCCCAGGGATCTACCTACTGGTTCAGAGACTATTTGTGCTTCCTCTTCGCTCTCTCTCATATATGCACACTGGTGTGAGGGATAGAAGAACGATCCATAGCTATCAACAGGCCCATGTGAGCACGGCCCTGGGCTCTCCCCCGCCAGCCATCAGCATGTGCACTTCACCTTCAAGCTCATTTACAAAGTGTCAACTTCTCAAGCAGAAGCTTGGCCCTCATGATGCACCCTGTTACCTTGGCCCAGCTGGTCCTGGGACGTGTTACGTACTGTCGATTCTCTGTCTGCGTCGTAATGAGTTGTGAGGGTGTCTTGAGTGCCCCTAATGTGAGGTGAATGGAGACGTTTTGCATGTGGGCCTCTCGCATACTGAATAATGCATTTGCCGAGTTCACCAACTAATCTTCTTTTTCACTGCTTTTCGCTCTTACTTTGGCTAGAAAGAAGCACACAACTCTAGACAAAATAGTGCAGGATGCCAATGATGAACACCTTCATTTACCTCCAGAAGGAAACAGCTGTTGTGGTGACATTCAACAGGTGGTCCCATCTTGCAGGTGACATTTTATGTCTTTAAATAAATGTTTTCACCTCTTAGCTGCCATTAGGGCTGGGTATCGATGCAGTTTTTCTTGTTCAGTTCAATTTGGTGCCACAAGCTCTTTGATTATGTTCAATTTGGATATACAGTGGGTACGGAAAGTATTCAGACCCCCTTTCACTCTTTGTTATATTGCAGCCATTTGCTGAAATCATTTAAGGTAATTTTTTTCCTCATTAATGTACACACAGCACCCCATATTGACAGAAAAACACATAATTGTTGACATTTTTGCAGATTTATTAAAAAAGAAAAACTGAAATATCACATGGTCCTAAGTATTCAGACCCTTTGCTCAGTATTTAGTAGAAGCACCCTTTTGATCTAATGCAGCCATGAGTCTTTTTGGAAAAGATGCAACAAGTTTTTCACACCTGGATTTGGGGATCCTCTGCCATTCCTCCTTGCAGATCCTCTCCAGTTCTCACAGGTTGGAAGGTAAACGTTGGTGGACAGCCATTTTTAGGTCTCTCCAGAGATGTTCAATTGGGTTTAAGGGTGTACTCACACTAGGCACGGTTGCCATGAACCGGGCCCCGAGTACGATTGTCCCCACTCCCCACTCCCCCTCTGGCCTACACTCACATAGGGTTTCAGCATTCGTGCCGGAGCACGCTTACGTCATTATGGTGTGATGGTTTCAGGATAAACGGGAAGAGCGGCGCTCTCGCTGAACGCAATTTAGTCCGTCGCTGTTTTTACTTCGTGGATAGTAATTTTGAGTCGTTTGTTCCGCGGTGGTCCACAGCCTATTGTTAAACAGGTCTATCGCCATTGTGGCATGAAAATTTTCGCACAATCGTGCTGCTCATATGAGGAGATTTGCACGGTACCAGCTGAAGTGTAGCAAGGACTTGGCAGCTTTGATTACGGACTATAAAAACGTTGATTACCTTGCAAAAACGCAACGTCACGTGTCCTGTTCTGTGCTCCAGCACGGTTAGCGCTCACACTGCATGCGAACCGCGCCCGAGTCCAACTGAACCGTGCTCTGGCCCACCTCTTCCAAGCGAGCCAGGGCACGGTTCGGAGCACTCACACTAGTCAAACGAACCACGCTTTGGTGGTCAAACGCACTCGGGCACAGTTCAAACTGCCTAGTGTGAGTACACCCTAAGTCAGGGCTCTGGCTGGGCCATTCAATAACAGTCACAGAGTTGGAAGGTAAACCTTCGGCCCAGTCTGAGCTCCTGAGCACTCTGGAGAAGGTTTTCGTCCAGGATATCCCTGTACTTGGCCGCATTCATCTTTCCCTCAATTGTAATCAGTCGTCCTGTCCCTGCAGCTGAAAAACACCCCCACAGCATGATGCTGCCACCACCATGCTTCACTGTTGGGACTGTATTGGACAGGTGATGAGCAGTGCCTGGTTTTCTCCACACATACCGTTTAGAATTAAGGCCAAAAAGTTATATCTTGGTCTCATCAGACCAGAGAATCTTATTTCTCACCATCTTGGAGTCCTTCAGGTGTTTTTTAGCAAACTCCATGCGGGCTTTCATGTGTCTTGCACTGAGGAGAGGCTTCCGTTGGGCCACTCTGCCATAAAGCCCCGACTGGTGGAGGGCTGCAGTGATGGTTGACTTTCTGCAACTTTCTCCCATCTCCCGAGTGCATCTCTGGAGCTCAACCACAGTGATCTTTGAGTTCTTCTTTACCTCTCTCACCAAGGCTCTTCTCCCTCGATAGCTCAGTTTGGAAGGGTTCTGGTCGTCCCAAACGTCTTCTGTTTAAGGATTATGGAGGCCACTGTGCTCTTAGGAACTTTAAGTGCAGTAGAATTTTTTTTGTAACCTTGGCCAGATCTGTGCCTTGCCACAATTCTGTCTCTGAGCTCTTCAGGCAGTTCCTTTGACCTCATGATTCTCATTTGCTCTGACATGCACTGTGAGCTGTAAGGTCTTATATAGACAGGTGCGTGGCTTTCCTAATCAAGTCCAATCAGTATAATCAAACACAGCTGGACTCAAATGAAGGTGTAGAACCATCTCAAGGATGATCAGAAGAAACGGACAGCACCTGAGTTAAGTGTCACAACAAAGGGTCTGAATACTTAGGACATTAGGATGTTTCAGTTTTTCTTTTTTAGTAAATCTACAAAAATGTCAACAATTCTGTGTTTTTCTGTCAATATGGGGTGCTGTGTGTACATTTAATGAGGAAAAAAATGAACTTAAATGATTTCAGCAAATGACTGCAAGATAACAAAGAGTGAAACATTTAAGGAGATCTGAATACTTTCCGTACCCACTGTACATAAGTTTAATGTCCATTTTGTTTAAATATAAACATTAGGGCTGGGTAAAAAATTTAGATTTCTCGATTTTAATCGATACTCATTTTTACTAAACAATATTGATTCTTAAATCCCAGGAATTGTTGTGCTTTGTTACATTTGATATAAAACTAGGTCTCTGATTTCAAATTCTGTCCGTTTTATTACAGTGTTTAAACAATAAATGCCATTTTGCCGCTGTTAAATGTGGAGTGACAGATCTCTAGTACCTCATTTAAGAGAAGCGTCAGCGTGAACCGCATGTGAACTGACCATCTCTTCCGCTTAAATACCAGTTTCAGCACGACATAAACATTAATAAACATCCGAAGGTATGTTAAAATAAAGAGCACAACTTACCAAAATACATATCATGTCTCATATAATTGCTTAATGAGTGTTTCAACCGTGTAAAGATGTGTTATAAAAGCTTGTAAACAATGTCACGTAACCTCACATTTAAGTTACCTCAGAAAGTCTTTAGTCAGCTAGAAAAATGTCTGTAGTCAGCTGGAAAACTCCAGAGGAGCATTTTGCTAAATATTGGCATCATATAACATTCTTTATAATTTTTTTCTGTTCTTCAGTATTTAATTGTGACCCTGGACCACAAAACTAGTCTTAAGTAGCCTGGGTATTTTAGCAATAGCCAAAAATACATTGTATGGGTCAAAATTAGCCTATTGATTTTTCTTTTATGCCAAAAAACATTAGGATATTAAGTAAAGATGATGTTCCATGAAGATATTTTGTACATTTCCTACTATAAATATATCAAAACTTAATTTTTCATTAGTAATATGCATTGCTAAGAACTTGGACAACTGTAAAGGAGTTTTTCTCAATATTTAGATTTTTTTTTTTCAACCCTCACTTTCAAGATTTTAATGTAGTTGTTTCCCAGCCAAATACTGGCTTCCTAATAACCCCATACATCAAAGGAAAGCTTATTTTTTAGAAAATTAAAAAAAAAAAGGACACTTATGACTGGTTTTGTGGTACTTTTTCACAATTTATGTTTGAATAAATCTGTCAGGGTTTTTTTTTTTTTCCACAGTCACCATTTAAATGTAACTTAAATTGTTCTTAAAAAAATATATTTTAAGCATTTGTATACAAAATTAATGTTAACCCTTAATATTATAGTAATGTACCAACTGACTCTCATGTATATTTTACAACATTAGTTGAAAGATTTTTTATTTTCCTTGGTAAAATGTGGCATGTACTGTACCTGAATTATATCCAAAATCAATATCGAATCAGAAAAATCGAATCTACTGTAATTGCAAGCTTGAAAATCAAAATCAAATCAAATAATTAAAATGTGTTCCAATAGTGATTTATTAATAAGAACTGGCTCAGAAGAATCATTTGTTAATCTAGTAGTAGTTTATGCTGTATACTTTTGATTCACTTAAAAGGATTTATTTAAAGACCATTTGTTTATGAATTGTACTACAGTAGTGATTGAATGGTGAACAACAGAAACCATAGCGATTCTGTGTTTCTACTGACTTCTCCTCAAGGTTTTTCACTCAGATTGTATGATGTTTTAGGCAGCCTGTGCAAATGAGAATGCATCTGACACATGCTTCTATGTCACTCTGAAAGCTTCCAGTTCATCATAATCGTCTTTTGTTGACCTCAACAATGGATTGTGCAAGCTACTATTATTTCTCTTTGGCAACAAAGAATATAATAGCAAGACATGCTGAAAGACATATTTTGACACCAGCCTGTGATTGACCCATGCAACACAGAATCCTGTCACTACCCAGTCAAATGCATCCCTACAAAAGCTTTTTTCCTGTCAGGTTCTTTTCAAACCAAAATAAAACGGTGCCTTGTTTCGGTTTAATCACAATTTTTGTTCTTGATTTGCTTTGCAGATTGCAGGGATTAACTGAATTTGCCGCTGTCAGTTTCCTTACGGGCCCGATGTTCATTCACGGCATGATGGCTGATGGGGGAGCGTACAAGCCACCTCTGGCTGCATGCTGCTGCATGGATCTCTGTACCAAAGCTCCTCCTGTCCTCTTCTTCAACGACTCATTTTAGAGCTTAATGGTGAGTGGAAAAGAAGAAAAATCTGTTTACACTCTAGCAGTGATGCAGATTTGCCAGGCTCAATGAATAATTCTTTGTGGTTACACACACCTGAAAATGATAGCCTGGTCCTCAAAGGTGGGTTTGCACATTGCATTAACGGCTGTTTTGGGTTGAACAGTATTTATGTTTTGTTCTGTGCCAAAGCAGTAACTTCACACCTGCATTATTTATTTAATTCCTTTGCTTTTGCATGCTTTTATCCCATTATAGTCCAGTGCATTATCCATACCATTAAAAAAAAAAAGTTTGTCCTCTTGTATTATCATAGTTTTTTTTTTTTTTTTTTGAAGAAGTAGTGTATGCTGATTAATGTTTCATCAATAGACTGAATTGACTAGTATTCATCATTTATGACGCATGCTTCAGGTTATGAAATAAAAGGGAATATCTGAATCAATGTAGAATCCACAGTGGTGGACAGTAACGAAGTAGTTGTAATTCGTTACTGTACTTAAGTACATTTTTCAAGTATCTGTACTTTACTGGAGTAGTTTTATTTTGAGTAACTTTTACTTTTACTTCACTACATTCCAAAGCATAAGATCGTACTTTTTACTTCACTACATCATAAAACATGTCGTTACTCCTTATAATATATCACGTGTTCCGAGACGCAGAAGCGGTGTCTGATTCATGAACAAACTGATTCTTTTCAATCGGTTCGCAAATCGCCACAAACAATTCATTCACGAATTGGACTGATCCAATTGCAGCTGTTCTCGAGTCGACAACTCACTGATTCAAATGAGCCGTTTAGAGCAAGTCTCCAGTCAACTTGATTCACAACTAAGAACCGGGAGATCTTGTGAGCGCGCACGCGTGACTGATGCTGCGAAAAGTAAGTTATAATGTCGAGTTTTAGGATTAATTATTGTAACTGTCAGTTGTTTGCGAACTAAATCTGCTGTAAAGGGTGATGTATTTAAGCCCACTGAAATGCTTGAATGCAGACACATCAACATCGTCTCTTTTTAGGTCAAAAAAAGAAACATTAAAATAACACAGATTAAATAAAATAACTCATGCACTTTTATATTCCTCGCTGCTGTAACCTTAACAGTTTTATTAAAATGCTACGCATTTAGCCCTATATGACGTCTGTTTTTATATTGTTTATTAACGGTATACTTTTTTATATTGTTTGGATCGACTAACAGTTAGCCTAGTAGACAGATATAACATTAAATGGTTTATTCATAACCATACTGAAAATAAGTAAATATTGTTAGCTGATGCTAATTGTCTAGCTAACAACTTGCTGGTGCTAGGTTGAGGTAATTTTCAGATATGAAGTCCAAATATTTATAATCAACCACCTAGACAGATTACATCTGAGGGAAAAGAAAAGATGTGATGATGTTCACAATATGGTAACTACAGTAATTATCAAAGTGGGAAGTGATGCCCTCTGGGGGCATTTGGCCAGGGTTTTTTTTATACAGACAATGTTTTAGAAAAAAGAAAAATATTATGAAAATATAATGAAATTTTTCTTCCTAACTTCAGGCCTTATTCTCATATCATTTATAAATTATAACTGTGCCGTTCTGCAAAATAACAAGCTTTGAAACACTTTTTTCTTACTGGTGAAAATGAGATGGTCAAATCAGTTTTCTGTCAGGTACATCGCAGTGTAAGCTTCACAGTGAACATCACTCTTGTCAACGTAGTCCATATCAACAACAAAAATCTATCTTGACTCCATATAAGCTAGTGGTTATTTTGGGAAAATCCAAGGCTTTTTGAACAGTAGGATTATAAAAAAAATGCTAATATAAAATTATAGCCTTTATAAAACTTTTTTACTTAAGTACACATCAAATTTTGTACTTTTGTTCTTTCACTCGAGTAAAATTGAAAAAGGAGTACTTTTACTTTTACTGGAATAATATTCTATTATACGTATCTGTACTTTTACTCAAGTACTTGATTTGTGTACTTCATCCACCACTGAGAATCCATAAATTGTTATGGGTTTGTAATGAAAGCATGTGAATTGACCTCTTCTCTTTCTCATAAATACAGAATGCTCTGCGAAGATTAAATAGGATGTTATACACTACCAGTCAAAAGTTTTTGAACAGTAAGATTTGTAATGTTTTTAAAGAAGCCTCTTCTGCTCAATGGGCCTGCATTTATTTGATCTAAAGTACAGCAAAAACGGTAAAACTTTGAAATATTTTTAAAATATCTAAATTTAAAGTGTAATTTATACCTGTGATCATTATTACTCCAGTCTTCATTGTCACATGATCCTTCAGAAATCATTCTAATATACTGATTTGCTGTTCAAGAAACATTTTTAGTAATATTATCAGTATTTAAAACAGTTCAGGTTTCTTCGATGAATAGAAAGATCCAAAGATCAGCATTTATCTGAAATAAAAAGCTTTTGTAACATTATACACTATACTGTTCATTTTTATAGAAATTCATCAAAGAAGCGTGAAAGAATTATACTCAGCTGTTTTCAACATAATACTAAACGCACACCTTTGAACATATAACTAGATGCCAAATATGAATCCAAGTGGCAAATAATGTTTTTCTCAAAACGTAATCATTCTTAGCCATTTTTCCAGTTGTCTAATGAGTGTGTTTATTATTAAGAATAAATTGCACTTGCTTTTGTATTGTATTCTGCAATTATGCATAACTGACAATTCAGTTATGCATGATTGTGACTGAAATGTCCAAATATTTTATTTTGCTCTACTGAACAACAATTGCTTTTGCAATATTTTAGATTGCAGTGGTAGCCACTGCTGTCTGATCTAAATATCTTTGAAATAGTAGTTTGTCGTCTTGTGTGTTTTTCTGTAAGAGTGTGTGTGTGTGTGTGTGTGTGTGTGTGTGTGTGTGTGTGTGTGTGTGTGTGTAACATTGGAATTCAGTGAAAGGACTTAACTGTCTGTCTCCCTCTGCTTTCACCTGCACCGACCTTGCCAGCCTATTTTCTGCCAACTCTAATATCAAGCTCCGACAGCACAACCCGACTCAACTGCCACACACACTGTGTCTCTCTGCTTTTCAAAACTTCAGTTTGACCCCTCTTGCTTCCAGTGGCCCTCACTTTACCTGAAGTCTATCAGCATCTTTTTTTTTTTTTTAAAAAAGGTAAAGGCACAGACTTGCTGGTTATGACATCACAAAATTGTCATGGTCTTAAAGGGATAGTTAACCCAAATAAAATTCTGTCATTAATTACTCACCCTCATGTTGTTCCAAAATCCGTAAGACCTTTGTTCATCTTCAGAACACAAATTAAGATATTTTTGATCAAATCTGAGAGCTTTCTGACCCTGCATAGACAGCAACGCAACTACCAAGTTCAAGATGTACCAAGAACATCGATAAATTAGTCCATGTGACAGCAATGGTTCAACCGTAATGTAATGAAGCTACAAGAATACTTTTTGTGTGCAAAAAACATAAATAACTTTATTCAACAATTTTTTTCTATTCCATGTCAGTCGGTGCGCATTCACAAGTGAAAGCTCTCAGATTTAATAAAAAAATGTTAAATTTGTGTTCCGAAGATAAATGAAGGTCTTACAAGTTTAGAATGAGGGTGAGTATTTAATGACAGAACTATCTCTTTAACTCCTAATTACTCCTATATTATATATAAATTAGGTGAGGCATTTGTAATCTAACATGATTTTTTACTATACAGATCTGAAAATCAGAAGATGGATACATTCATACACCTAGCACTGGATAAAAGATGTTGATTTATTAGTAACATTTTCACTTTGACTGGGTTTTAATTTTATTTGCTCTAATAGAACCCTAATAGAAACTTTCATTTTAAAACCTAATAATGCAGCTGTACACATTTGTGTACTTTTTTTTTTTTTGCACAGGGAGCTGGAAAAGATAGATTGGAGCCTGACAGCTGTGCGCTCAATAGAACATATTGCCGTTGTTACTTTTCTCGACTAATAACAACCATAACGACCACACAACATTAAAAATAATACATTCCAGCACCATATTGGAGCTCATTTCAAGACACACTGACAAAATGAGACCTGCTCCACAATCGGAGATGCTCGCTCTGTATTAGATGACAAAATCATACATTGAGGACAAAATCCGCCATGACAAATACATATCGTCTATGCTAATGTCCTGTACAAAACTGACCAGATTTTCAGTATTATCCAAAACGACTGTTTTTCAAGCATCTGTTTGTGTTTGTTTGGTTGCAAGTAATCCTTATTTGTCTCAGTCTTTGCAAGAGTTGTTTGTTTTCGAGGTAAGTGCGTGCACACACACATAACTTATGCATACGCAAGCTTGGTTTATGCCAAAAAGTGAGATCCACACCTGGTTCACTAACCCTTGAGACAAAGAGGAAAGCTTTTGAATAATAACAAGTGGAACAACACCTGAAGCTGCAACTGCACGAGTTAATTGAATATTCCTGAAGATAGGCCCTTGAGCGTGCCAGCATTGGATTTTCCCAAGGCCGTCCAACGTCGCCTATTGCCTCATAAATATCGAATTGGTGTTGTGGTGACTCAAAGCTAGGCTAATCCACCATTGCCACAGATGGAATCTGATTGGGGATTTTCATCTTGTTATCTTTGCTGTGAGTCTGCCTTATCAAGGCTTTGGGCAATTTCTCCAGAGGAATTGAAGGGTGAGCACACTTGTATTATCATGACTTCAAAGGAACTTCACAGCCTGAAAGGGTCCGCACTGCCTTTTCTTTTTTTCTTTTTTTACCAAAAAAACTCTGATTAGACCCATGACTTGGAATGAGGCCCTCAAGCCCACCTGTTTTTGAAAAGAAATGAGAGGCTATTTTTTAATGCTTTTTTTCCTGTGTTACTGTACATGGATGCATTTATTCAGCTGCAGCTGTTTTTGTACGCAAGAGCTTGCCCTGCATGAACGACCTCTAATAGTGTTTCATAAGCCTCTTTGTGTAATTATAATGCACCTGATGGAACATGATGGAGTCCTTTAGAGAGTGAATAAAAATCGTTTGCTAAAAGCCTTAAAGAATTGCGCAAATTTGCTATTCATCTTCAAATCAAGGTGATGTAAATGTTAGCACATTTTGTGCAAAATATGCGACAGGTTGAACAGATATTGCGGGTATCTGACAGTCACCTTTCATCATTTGAAACCAACTGACAGAGCTGCATATTACCTGTATTTTATATCATATAAAACCATGTCTATCACATTGCTCTTTATAAAGCAATTATATGCTATATAGATGCAAACTAGTATTATTCCATCCTTACCGCAGCACCCCCCCCCCCCCCCTGCCTGCGTCTCAGGAGAGTGTTGTATATTCTCATTCACCTTCCTGAGGAATATTGACCTTTGTAATAATTAGATGAGTGCTGCGGCAGCGACTTGATAGCAGCTTTTTTATAGAGTGGGACAAGAAGCTGTTCACCCTTTACACAGTAAAAGAATGTGTAATCTAAACCAGCCGTTTGTGTTTAAATGCATCTTATGTTTTTCACTAATAAAAAAAAAGTTGATGTTTTTCTTCATCCCTCTCTCTCTTTCTGTTGTTACCCTCTGCAGAGCCACCGTCATTTATTTCTTGGAAGGAGCTATTGCAGTGCTCGCTGCAGAGTTGCCATGGAGATCTGCCTCAGTGTTTCACAAGGTCAGTGTGAAAGTTGAAGGAGCTCTGCATAACAGGTTTGCTCCTTCACACAGCCGAAACATTTCAACACATACTGATGTGGTTGTTTTGATATAAATTTAGTTTATAGAATATCTTTTTGAGCATATTTATAGGTTTTTTTTTTTTTCTTCACATTTCTCTAACTTGCACAGAAACGTTGTTAGGAGTACATGTGCATTTAAAACCTGTTTATGGTCACCCTTCTTATTATTATTATTAAGGTTGAAAACACTTGCTGCCTAATATTTTTGTGGAAACCTTGATACATTTTTTTTCAGGATTCTTTTATGAAATGTTGTAACATTATAAATGTCTTTACTGTCACCTTTGATCAATTTAATGAATAAAATCTAATGATAATGTTCCCTACATGATCTCCCTACTAGTTTTTATGTTGATTTTAAGTTACAGTGTAAATTATGTAAGCCCATTTGTGCCATTGAATAAAAAAAAAATAAAAAAAAGGTAATTACGACTTTTTTATCTCACAGTTCTGACTTTTCTCACAATTGGGTGATACAAACTCACAATTCTGACTTTATCACTTTTTTCAAATCACTCTTTTTCCCCTCAAAATTGGACTTTATAACAGTTCTGAGGAAAAAAAGTCAGAATGGCAAGAAACTAGTCAGAATTGCGAGATATAAACTTTTGATTGCGAGAAAAAAAGACATAACTTGCATTTACATCAGAATTGCGAGATAAACTCACAATTCTGACTTTATTTTTTTCCAATTGTGAATTTATATCATGTAATTCTGACTTTATAGCTCGCAATTGCAAGTTTGTATCATGCAGTTCTGAGAAAAAAGTCTGAATTTCAAGTTTATCTCGCAATTCTGACTTTATAACTTCCCATTTTAAGTTTGTCACCAATCCAAGAAAAAAGTTAGAATTGCGAGTTTGTATCATGCAAATCTACTCTCAATTGCAAAAAAAAGAATACCGACATACTCGCATTTGCAAAAAAAGTTACTTATTACAACTTATAAATTCACAATTGTGAGAAATGAAGTCAGAATGGTGAGTTTTCATCTCGCAATTCTGACTTTCGAACTTACATTTGCGAGTTTATATGACACAAATTTTAAGTTTATATCTAGCAATTCTGACTTTATAACTCACCATTTTGAGTTTATATCTCAAATCCGAGAAAAAAGGCAGAATTTCAAGAAAAAGTCAGAATTGCGAGATGTAAACTCTCAAGTGCGAGAAAAATAATTCTGACATACTCGCGTTTGCAAAACAGTTAGCAAATGCGAGTTATAAGTCAGAATTGTGAGATAAAAACCCACAATTCTGTCTTTATTTCTACAACTGTGAATTTATATCACGCAATTCTGACTTTAGAACTAGTTTGTATGATACAAATTTAAAGTTTATATCTCGCAATTCTGACTTTATAACTCACCATTTTGAGTTTATATCTCACAAATCCGAGAAAAAAGGCAGAATTGCGTGATACAAACTTGCAGTTCTGACTTTTTTCTCGGATTTGTGAGACAGAAACTGTCAATTGCAACAAACAAACTCGCATTTGCAAAAAAAGTCACAAATTTCTGACTTTATTTCTCCCAATTGTAAATTTATATCATGAAATTCTAACTTTAGAACTCGCATTTGCAAGTTTATTACGCAATTCTGACTTTATAACTCGTAATTTTGAGCTTATACTGAATCTCACAAGTTTGAGAAAAAGCCTGAATTGTGAGATGAAAAAGTTGCAATAAAATTTTTTTTTTACTTTATTTAGTGGCAAAAAAACAGGCTTCCTTAGTAAATGACTTGAGAAGTAACCACACAATATATAAGCTATCAGTAGCTCTATTCACACATTGTCTACCTCGCTGAAACATTTAGATGTTCTGCGAAGGCCAGATTTTATGCTGTACTATATACCTAACAATGTGTGATGACAGAGAACTGACAACCTAAACTGCCATTTTTCATCAGAGGATCCACGTATCTAAGCATAAACGAGGCTGAAATCTTGGATGGAGATGCAGAATGACAGTAGGGTTTATCAAACGCTTTCTCTCTTTTCCCCCCCTGCAACTGTTTTAGAACAAAGATTCCCAGCAAAAAGTTGACATTTTATCCTATCTGACATACTGTCACTTATATGTAAAGTAAAAATGTAAGACTAAATTTTCTGGTTGATGACACATGAGTTACAACTTCTAGTTTAAAGATACAATGCAAAGTATTTGTTTCCCTTACAAAAGAACTTTGGCCTGAGGTTTTTCATTAATGGGAAAGTCTTTCACACTTGGAGTAAACATCAGCTCTCTTCTATTTCATCTTTTATATTTCAGGAAAGCCCTGCAGTGATTCCTGAATATGAAAACTATGCATGTTCTTGATCAGCATTTCTGTACTTCTTGGTAATTTATTCTCTTTTTTTTTTTTTTTTATGTTGATTACAACATTGGCCGCCTGGTGCACTGTGTTCTTTTGAAAATGTGTTAATGACTCTGATCTCATTTTTCTTTTCATTGAGTCTGTCTGTAGTGTTATTGAGAGACAGATGGGTGTGCCAAAGAAAGTGAAATGGATATATATAAAGGATAAATCAAGGGTTAAATTAAGCAGGAGCAAACCAGAATGGTGTTCAATCTCCATTTAGTGGGTGCACTCACTCAAAATAACCCTTCATTACATTATCTTAAACATTATGCCTCTAGATAGTGGTGGCGGTTGGTGGTCTAGTTTTCCATCTCAGTAAACTTGCAAAAAACATCCCCTTTTCTGATGGATGTCCACTGATTTGATTGAACAAATTCATCTTGATAATGTTGGATAACTTTGATAGAAAGATATGTAACAAAACATGGTCAGGTCAAAGTGTCAAATCTAATTTTTGGTCCCAAATTTGTATCAATTGTATTGTTTATCCACTGTATGAAGATTTTTTTTTTGGGGTATAATTTGTCACAGTTTACTTTATTTTGCTGTCCTCACTTACATAAATCAACTATAGTGGCCTGCACTCACTAGTAAAAAAAAAAAATTGAATTTTTTTTTTGCTTTGACTGTATATTACTATATAGTGTTTTTGCTTTAAATGTTGTCTTATGATATCAACATTTTGATACCAAACAAATTTCATAGTTCTTGTCACCAGTGTCAATATCACAAAAACTAATACTAGCTTAAATTAAAAAAAAGAGAGAAAAGAATCATATTAAAAGATTAAAATAGAATAAGAAACTGATTACAAGCAACTGGAAAAAAGTACAGTACAGTAGAGCAAATAAATTAAAAATGATGCATACATTGTATTAAGTAAACAAATGTATAAAAACTCTGCATAATGTGTAAATTAAATACATATTTCTTTTTCTAACAAAGTTAAAAAAGTGATTTAGCATTGAGAGATTTTCTCTCTTTTGTTGATTGATTAACATGAATGACAGACAGCAGGAATATCAGACTGCTGTCACTTTAAGACCTACCCTGACCCCAATATACTGTTACACGTGTTTTATTTTCAGCTGTTTGCTTTTACTTAAGACCTATACATTACTGGTTACGAGGATACTTGCAAGGATGGGCATTTTGATTTATACTCACTGTCTCTCAGGGAGCACATATAGCAAAATGAATTCTTTTTCGCTGCCAATTGCAATTGCCAAGAGCAAAAATCACTTGTTTATAAACTGCAATGTTTAAAACTGCATCCAAACAATATGTTTTCGTGACCATGTATCACAGCAGTGTCACGTGAGTGTGTAACTGAGAGAGACGATTGTCCAAAATCTCTGCCAGTTGACAAATTTCAGGTTAATCGTGTCTACTGGTATGTGACCCAATTTCAGTTTTTATGCATAATCTGAAAGCTGAATACATAAGCTTTCCATTGATGTATGGTTTGTTAGGATAGGACAATATTTTGCAGAGAAAATCTGGAATCTGTGGGTGCAAAAAAAAAAAAAAAAATCAAAATATTGAGAAAATCGCTTTTAAAGTTGTCCAAATGAAGTTTTTAGCAACAAATATCACTAATTAAAAATTAAGTTTTGATATATTTACAGTAGGAAATTTACAAAATATCTTCATGGAACATGATCTTTAGTTAATAATCTAATGATTTTTGGCATAAAAAAAAATCAATCATTTTGACCCGTACAGTGTATATTTGGCTATTGCTACAAATATAGCCTTGCTGCTTAAGACTGGTTTTGTGGTCCAGGGTCACATATCACCCACCCCTTCTTTGCAGTCACTTTTGATCAGTTGAATGCATTTTTTTCCGTCCCCAAACTTTTAAACAGCAGTTCAAAAGCCCGAATCACATGCACTACACCAACGCTTATTGATTTTTCTTATATGTTGCATTTCGCTTATCCTTTGTTATTACGGTTCAAATTCAAAAGCTCCATAATTTCTCTCTCTCTTTGTTTTCCCCAGGATGAAGGCAAATCCGTGAGAAAATGATAAATCCATCTCCAGTGGAAAGAAGGGGACAAATTAAAGGAACAAACACTACGTGGCTGATACAATCGAATGCGCAGCACAATTAAACAGCCATTACCCAAACCTCACCGAATGTGACACTTTCATCACTTTGAAGACAAGAGGAAGGAGCAAGAGCATATCCTCATGCTACCCCAAGTGTACTCTGAAACTAGCCATGCTGGTTAAGTCTTTCATGCTGGTCCCCTGCTGGTGGGAGGATGACTCATGCTCAGAGTGACCTTCTGTCATACCGCCCTCAATAATATTGACAGAGGCTTGCCTGTGGTCCTTACATTCATCTTCATTAGCACTTGGCTTTAAGCATCAATGTCATTGTCCGCTCCTGGGAGGCCTTCACTGCTATCTTTGCTTCTGTCTGCCCCGGTCGCCACATCTTTCATCCTCTTCCTGCCATTGCTTAGCTTAGAGGGAACTCAATCAGACTATCATCCGAGACATGTTTGCCTGCAATCTGCCCTTTTTACTTGTGAAAACTAGGGCAAGGAGAAGGAAAACATTGATCTTGGAAGATAATTGCTTAAAGGGATAGTTCACCTCAAAATTAGAATTTGTCATCATTTACTGTTTGACAAGCAAAGAGCCCATGATGGATGTTCTTCAGAGCTGGGATATTATTCAAGTTTGACTTCCAAAGAAGAAATAAATTCAGGTTTGGAACGACAATGAGGGTGAGTAAATGATGACAGAATTTTTAAATATTGTTTGTTGTGGTTACTTTATCAGTATTTGTGTCCTAGTCTGTGTACTCTATGTGTGTATGTGATTGTGCGCTCCACAGAAAGAGTCATCCATCTCCGGTAGTTAGCGTGGGGCGTAATGTCGGTGACCACAGGCAGCAGGGCTCTGCCGCACAACCACGTATCCCTATCAGCTTCAGAGAGGTCAGAACGGAGAGAAGGGGTATGGATTATCTTTACTTCACGCTGGTAGACTCTCTTTCCTCTTTACCTACAATCCCTTCCCTGCTGCTGCTGTCACACCCAGAAAGACGAAACTGAAGCGCTCTCCTTTGGTGCTTTAAATGAGCTGTGTGTACATCCAGGGAATGTGCACACTGCCGCCTGCCGTACTAACATGAGCCCGCTGTGAGTTTAAACACAGCTTTCTGATGGCTGCTGGTCGTCGTAGAGGAAGCACCCTAAGCTAGATCTGTCTTCCCAGCAAGCACAACTCCACACATTTTTATACTTTGTCCTTAAAAATGTAAAAAAAAAAAAAAATCATAACAGTGCAGGAATGTTTTTATGAGGTGTTCCTTTTGTAATATATAGGGCCCTATGAATTCTGTGAAGTGGAAAATGTGGACGGAATCATGGAATCTGTCAAATTGTGGATGAGTAAATCAAAAGTAGGTGCGTACAATTAAATCAAAATGTGATATGCACTAGTGTCTGTGAATATTAAGCCGCAAAAACACTATTTATACATGTCACCGCGCGTCACTCCAGGACAATCAAAAATGGGCAAAAAGGCGGAATGTGGGTGGAGCTGGTTGCTGAAACCACGCCCGCCTAGCGCGGCAGTGGTGACAGCAGCGGCAATCCCCCTGTCACTCAAGTGGCCACGCCCTAAATTATACAGAACTTTAAGGCTTAATATAACTTAAACGGATGAGTTATAAAAAAAAATCACCCCCCTCACAGTTGACATGAAGGGCAAAACTAGCTATATAGACCAAAACCACTTTTTGTTCCAGGCTGTAAACATGCTTTTTTCTGCTGTAAAGTTGGGCATTTTAACATGGGGAGTCTATGGGATTGACTCCCTTTTGCTGCCAGTCTCTAGCGGCCAGTCGATGAATTGTAGTTTAAGTCACTTCCGTGTTGGTTTCAGTAGAGAGAGCGGGAGGTTGCCGCTTGGTACATATGCATATAAACATAATCTCTAGAACTGTTCTGAGAGTCATGAGCATTTTACCATTTAATTTAAGAAAACTGTATCATATACAAACGGAAATGTAAAGGTCTTCACAGCAACCCATCAAAATAAAAGTTCAGTTTAACTTGAAGAAACTGTGAAAGAAATGTATTACTTAATGTAATTATAGTACTGCTACTACTAGTAAAATAATTATTAAAACATTATTTTTTAAGTAATATTTAACAGAATTTATTTACCTGAAAAAAATGTAAATACACAACACTGTGTTTTTGAAAAAAAAATAAATAATAATAATCTGTGAAATAGAGAGTTTGGTAAAAATAAAACCAAATTTGAGAAGAAAAAAAATGCATTTCATAGGGCCTAATTTTTATTTTTTAATTATTCAAATTAAACATGCTTTTTGTCAATATTTTGTTTAATTAACCATTAAAACAGAGTGTAGAAAAATTAAAACAACAAAAAAAAAATCTAATTTATTCAATCAAAAATACAGTAAAAAAGTAATATTATTAAATATTATAACTCTACTCCAAATCTTAATTTAACAGCCTAAAAATGTGAAGATATTACTTTATTGTTTTGGTTATATAGGGCAGTGCTATTTTAGTTTTCTGTTTTTTTTTTGTTTGTTTTTTTGTTTTTTTTTTAAAGGACAGTTGAAAACGTCATTTTCTGACAATAGATTACTTAAATGAAATGATTAACGATTGTAGTAAATTGTTTATACTACTTGTTTTTCAAATGTAACAAAGTTTGTTAGTTTGTTTCTTACTGTTGTTTTTGGTAATCCAAGTATGTACAGTTAAGTATTTTCTTTTCTTTTCTTTTCTTTATTTTATTGCATTTTAAAAACACTGTACTTCAATGCAACCTCACTGCAACCAAAGTGCAACATTGTGAAACACTGTGGAACAAACAAAAAAAAAAAAGATAGAAATTACATTTTTGTGCTTGCTGGGTCATTCCACCACAAAGCTTCAGTCCCCACATTTCTCAAACAAACACATACACACAAAACACAAAACACATGACAGTTTTATATTTAAGTTCAGCAGTTTTTGCTTTTTTTATTTCCTGCTACTGCATTACTTTAGATGTTCAAGTCAGAACTGTGTGTGTGTGTGTGTGTGTGTGTGTGTGTGTGTGTGTGTGTGTGTGTGTGTGTGTGTGTGTGTTTTCTCTCCCTTTCTAATATAGTACACTCCGCTTCTGCCTTCCCAGCTGACGTTATTCAATCTGTAAATCTAGGCTACAGAATGTCATTGCACCGGAGGCAAAACATGCATCAAATATGCAGAATAATATTAACCTGCTTGAGCTTTTTTTTCTTCGCGAGGGTCAGCAATGAACGAGACTGATCGATTGTTTTTTTGCAAGTTGCCGGGTAAGTATTTATTTCTTCCTTACAAGCGCAGCGGCCTTGTAGATTGCCTCATTTTAAGAGTGCTTCACCCTTCTTTGTTTCGCCTCCATGTTTTTTTTTTTTTTTTTTTTTGGCAGTCGTTTAGCTTGACTGATTCATTGCTGTGAGGTCTCAGCTTCATCACCACCTACGAGCTTTGCTTCTATATATATACAGTGCTCTGCATGCTTTCATCCACAACTTCACAAGCCCACTTTGCGCTCTTTGTTTCCGTATTTATTTTCATTTTCGTAATAAAATCAGATGGTGCTTCCAGAAGCCACGGCCATCGATCGAGGCTGACACTGATGGATGACCCGTTTTTTCCATTGTGCTGATGGATACACTAAAGCTCCTTACAGAGTTCAGTCTCAGCCCAGCAAAACCAATGGTCTCGGTGCAGGGGTTTAAGTTTGATTAACTAAAACCTCCTGCAGGCCAAAGAGAGGCAAACTCCTCCGCTGCTGTGCGATGAACCCCATTCAGCCATTTACTGACCTACACAATCTTTCAAACCCTTCTGGATGCTTGTGAGAGTTTATGTGCATCTGTCTTGTGTTTTTACAACAATGACTGAAAACCACCCAATATTTCACCTTCGCTTTAAAATACTGCAGACCGTATTTCAAACTCTTATATCATGGTTGCTTTGTTTGTGTGTATTTTCTGGCCAGCCTGTGCATACATGCCAGTGGCTGTGATATCTCTGGCATTGACTGTGGAAACACAATGTGGGTACAAGGCAAAACTGGCTTGGAGAAAACCACTTTGTATGAGGACATATGAGACGCTTGGCTCACTCTAGATATCACAGTCCATGACTGAAACATGCCCTCAAGAGTCGTAAGAATCCTCAACGCTTCAAAATGGCTTCTGGGGTTATATTTTTTCAGGATATCATTCTTCCTCCTACTTAATAATGCATAAATCTGGTCATTTTAATGCATTTCAACACCACAACTAAGAAACTTAAGTGGCGTGCATTGATCTAATAATAAATGCATTGAATTTAATAAACTTTAATGACTATCATAATACCCAATGTGTCACAAGGGGCATCTCAAATATCTCGCAATTATATCACTTTAATTGCGAGATGAATGCTTTAAATGAAGCTTTAAATGAAGAAATTCATGCTGCTGAAATGTGTGCATGAGTCATGTTCATATTTGTATCCATCTGATAAGGAAAGTGAGTAAATGTGGTTGTTTTCTTGCAGTTTGTACTATAGTTTATATTAGAGAATATACTTGCATTTTAAAGTGCCTAGTCCCATGATGATCATTTGTTCTTTATATGTCGTATGCCATTAATATACAGTGTTGTTGTTCATTTTAGGATCTGGCTTAATTTAAAGATGGTCATTCTTCCCCTATACATGACAGCCTTATTTGTTTAATATAGGTTCAGTAAGTTGAAATTTCTAGATTTTAATCGATTCTCATTTTAGGAAACAATATTGATTCTTAAATTCCATGAGTCAATTACTCTAGCCTATTTTTAGTTATTGAATGGAATATTGTAGCATGTCTCCCATCCAATAAATCGCAATAAGCTTTGTGCTTTGTTACTTTTGATATGAAACAAAGTGTCAGATTTCATTTTATAACAATATTCAAACAATAAAAACATTTTGGTGCTGTTTAATGTAGTGACAGATCGCTGTAGCGCCTCAGTTCAAGAAGCGGCAGCACTTCGCACTGCTTTAATACCAGTTTTAGCATTAAAATTAACATGAATAAGCATCCAAAGTTGTTAAAAGAAAGAGTACTAAGAGCGGTGGAAATGCAAAGCTTCAGTTTTCTAGGCTGATAAGATTAGGAACTACACTCCCATTCTGGCGTAATAGTCAAGGAAGTTTGCTGCCGTAATAAGGCCGAAGCAGGAGCAGTAATACCACGCAGCACATGTGCAAATGCTAAACTAGCTGGGAACTCATTTCTGATAATACTCCGCCTGCTTCGGCCATATTACGGCAGCAAACTTCCTTGACTATTACGCCGGAATGGAAGTGTAGTTCCTAATCTTATCAGCCTAGAAACTCGCAGCTTTGCATTTCCACTGGTCTTAGTACACGGTATAACTACAGAAGAGTCAAGTTTTAAATACAACAAATATGGAAACTCGTTGGTCATTTTTGAACGTGATGCTATTGGTCTAATAGGATTCAATGATCTATGCTAAGCTATGCTAAAAGTGATATCGCCAGAACGGCTGAATGGATTTCAAAACGGTAAAACCCAACTTATTAACTCGGGCGGAGTTGGAGAATGAGCCTATTTCCAAAAAAAGTGGAGTGTTCCTTTAATATTACATATTAAAATATATAAAAGAATAAGGGAGCATATTCAATTTTATTGTGTTTTAAATGAGCAAAAAAATCTTACAGACAAATGGGCAAAACCTAGGATAGTGGCAAATTTTAAAAATGTAAAATTACAATTAATTAGTATTTGGGATGAAAGTAATTAATCTTTTAATATGTCATAAATAGATTTTTGTTGTAAATATGCCTGACAAGATTTTAGTGGGTGTCTTCTGTAAATTAGGGAAAAAATGTATGATATTTATTTTTTGCTCTGAAAACAACAATTTAAAGCAGTATTACACTTATTGTTTTTATGCTTAAACCCTTTTTGTCTATATATATATATATATATATATATATATATATATATATATATATATGTAGTTAGATAGATAGATAGATAGATAGATAGATAGATAGATAGATAGATAGATAGATAGATAGATAGATAGATAGAGACATCAATACAGTTAGTGTTAAAACTAATGAAACTATTAGAAATCAAGGTTAAATAAATGAATCTAAGGGAAAATATAAACTTGGTGTAAAACTTAAATTGAAACATTTAAAAGATGGAATAGGCAGCTAACTGAAAATATTAAAACCAAAATTTAATTTTAAATATAGCTGTCAAAAGCACATAAGTCAAATTAAAATGAAAACTGAAAACATAAAAAAGCTCATTTAAAAAATCAAATCTAATAAATACCATAATAGTATATAAATATCACTAAGATAACTGCAAATTTATTGTAGGACGTAATATATTGAGGCTCATTAAAGCAGCATATGTGGGCCTGCAGAATACCCCTAGTTTAGATGACGTGTTACTAGTGCTTGGAGGCTGGTGACCCCTTCCTTGCCCTCTGTACTTTCCCTCCAGTAAATGACGCCCTTTTCTTTTTCAGTGCCCATTTGGAGTAGGCTACGGAGTGATGTGGCAATAATCCCAGCATGCAATATGGTCCTCTCTCACCTCCAGGCACTGATGCACAGCAGACACGCGCTATCACTAATAAACTTTTAATTAGCTTCAAAGGAGACAGCTTTCATTTACAACGGGGGATAGAGTCTCAGAAAACTGCGACAGCATCACAAAACGAGGTATTGTGTGTTTGGAAATTTGCATTCATTTATGGCTTTATTTTTGATGCATCTTTAGAACTTTACAATGACAATCTGTACCAGTCGCCACCTTATGTTGTTGTCTATTATTGATTATTTCGCTTTGTTTTGTGTTGACCAGAGCTGAGTTTTTCTCTCTCATAAATCTAGAATCACTGTGAACTGAAAGCGAATCCTCTTTACGCCCTGAGAAAATCTCTTCATCAGTCCCTGTCTGTGTTTGCTTGCTGCCCTGCTGGCAGTCTCTGTTTCTATGCCTCCTCTGAGACCAAGGGTGTGTGTTATCCCATCACCTAAGATAATTGAAACAAAGCCATCTATCAGCCTACTTTGGTAATGCTTAAAGGCTCAATTCTCTCTGGGCTGCCTTAAGGGGAAGATAGACAAGATGCTAGACTGAAGACTCACATTTGAGACAAGAAGCCATAATGTCAGTCGTCAAGCAGATGTTATATGATCGTTAGCCATAACAGAAGAATACTGCTCACTCAAGTAGTTATTTTCTATTTGTTATGAGTTATCTCTGCTGTCAGATATCACAAACTATCCATCCTGCAAACATTTCCGTTACTTAATGAAACAGAAAAAGAAAACTTTAACTTATTTGACTTCAGCTAGTTGCCAACACATTTCTCATTTTTATTTAGTTTAACTTGATGTACTAAAATACTAGAACTGAAACTAAAACTGAAAACTGAAGATAAAAAGACAAAAACACAACAAAATTGCTAACTTTAAAATTTAAATAAATTGGAAGATACAAAAATTCAAAATACTAAATGAAACTTTTAATAGTATCTTAAAGAGTAATAGTGTAATAGTAAATGTTTTCAAATCTTGATTTATACATTAAATATTGAATTAAATGCTTTATTATATGTAATTAAAATATTTATAGTTTATTACATATTGGTTTTGGAAGTTGGCATGCACCTTCTTAGTATGCAAAAATATATGAATAAAAAATATATAATGTTTAAATGTATTTATTGTGAAAACTAATTCAAAATATTAAACAAAACTGTAATAGTATCTTAAAGAATAAAAGTAATTGTGTAATTTTATCTTTTATTTCCAAACCTTGATTTTTGTTATTTAAACATTAAATATCAAATAAAATTTCTTATTATATGTAATTAAAATATTTATATTTTATTAAATAGTTAATGAAAAATGCACATTTATTTATTTATTTTGTTTATTTACACTAGTCTTTGAACATTAACATTTGTTTTTTTTAAAGAAGTCCGTTCTGCTCACCAAGCCTGCATTTATTTGATTCAAAGTACATAAAAAAATTTACAATTCTGAAATATTTTTATTATTTAAAATAACTTTTCTATTTGAATATTTTCAAATGTAATTTATTCCTGTGATTTCAAAGAAATCTGAAATTTTAGCATAGTACTTCAGTCACATGATCCCTCAGAAATCATTCTAATATTCTGATTTGCTGCTCAAAAACATTTATTATTATTATTATTATTATTATTATTATTATTATTATTATGCTGAAATCAACTGAGTAGATTTTTTTCAGGTTTCTTTGATTAATAGAAAGTTCAGAAGAACAGCATTTAACTGAAAGAAATCTTTTGTAACATTATAAATGTATTTATCATCTCTTTATCAATTTAAAGCATCCTTGCTAAATAAAAAGTTTAATTTCTATATTTTTTTCCACAAAAACAAAAAAAACTGACTCCGAGCTTTTGAATGGTATAGTGTATAATGTAACAAAATATTTCTTTTTCAAATAAATTCTGATCTTTG
>NC_133380.1:19158055-19216047 GCF_049309525.1 Garra rufa
TGTCGATATTTAAAGTTACAGAGGAAAAGATTCATCCCAGATAAAGGAAAAAGCCTGGACATGGCAAATGTTTCCAAATGTTAATGCTTTTGGCTGTTGCATTTAGTGAAGATGTGCCTTTGTTAATTAGATTGGCTCTTGGAGCTCTCCAGTAAATAACCTTCGCTTAGCTCTCTCTGCAGAGTGATCTGCAAATGGGTCATCGATTGAGAAGCCTGACAGATAGCGGTCCGAACCCCCTGGTAAAAGACTGAGGGTCAGAGAGGGACCAGAGGATCTGACAACCCTTTGCCCCAGCCAAGGATGAATTAAGTTAGCTTGCTGAAGCTGCTCTTTTAATCCAGGGCTCTCCAGATAGCAGCCTATGTGCTATAATGTTAATTAGAGTTAGCACATAAAAGCAATGTCAACCCATGGGGAGTCGATCTGTTCACAGATTGTTTGAAAAATCAATAATAATACCAGAGTGCGGACTGGCTTTCATTTACTTTTCTCTCAGCCCTTAACGGCGTGTTTGTGTGTGGAACGGCAACAATGCACCTCGCTCAATAGGACAGTTTGAAGTAGCACATAGTGTGGCGAATTATAGGCAGACCCAGTACAAGGAAATCGGAGCGGCATTTTGTCTTTTTAATGTATTCTGCAGTGGATCCCGCAGTATGCTAACAATAGCAGGCTCATAGTAACAAGAAGTGTCACTTGTGAGTGTAACCATTTAGTTTTTCCCTGCTTATTTTCATTTGATTTACCCCATTGGTTGATTTTCATTATGCATTAGATAGCTTGTGATGCTGTGTGGTATTTCACGGCGCCTGCACTAAGTAACTTCAGCGACTGCCAGCTAAAGGTGACAAAAGCCTATGCTAGCCTTGGGGTAGCTGACGTCTATAACCGAGCACATTAATTACGTATGTTGCTAATGAGCTTCCGTCTGCTCTAGCATACTGAAGTGCATATGATAATGGCTGATAAAAGGTCTGAAACATGATTCTGTTCTTTGAAAACGCATTTGTCGAGTCCCTTTGGAGTCGATTGTTGTTTAATTAAGCACAATAAATGCGACTGGATCTAAGCATTAAAAAGAAACACTGTCAGTTCATAATGCGTTTGCTGTGTTTATCAGTGAGTCAAGGTCATAAATAAATTTGCCAGAAGGCAGTGGCCCATTGTTTGTATTTTCACAACACTATTTACTGAAGCTTACCTGAAGAGAATTAAAGGGTCTACATACAAAAATTACAACCAAAAGCTGAACAATGGGGCATCGTATCAGTATTTAATTTTCAAAGTTGCTTATTCAGAGTTTAGCTGTAGTTAAAAATGCGACAGATAGCGCCAGATGCTCATCGAGTGCAACATTTTACCTCATTGAAATAATAGCACCCCCCATAGTGTAAAATATGTATAAAACGAAGTGGATTTTTTTAAATGACGTAAATCTTTCATGGGTTTTCTGACATATTTCAGTAAGAGACATCATTTGTGATGCGATCTGGAAAAACCTGTTGGATGTCGTGGTCGATTCCAATTTTTTTTTTTTTTTGTCAAAATTAGGTTTTCATTAAATTATTATTCTATAACATCTTGTCTATCATCTCTGAAAATATATTGGCAAAATTCACTTGTTTAGTGCAGAAAAATAGCGATTAATTGCAGCAAGCAGAAATGACTTTGTCTTTCTTTTAAGAACGCGCTGCGGAGGTGCTTTCTCTAAACACCACAAAAACAATAACCTATAAAAAAACACATAACATATATAATAAAGGTGTATCAATGCACATTCCTGCCAGTCCTGTGTACACTCTGGCATGCAAAGTTTTTTATTTATTGATTTTTTCTTATATATCGTGAGATGGCGGAGTGCAACAATGCAGTCTGAAGTACTGTAGCGGTTTACTTATACAATCTTACTAGTTTCAAAACGATGTTATAATGGACTATTTTTCACATCCAGAGATGAAGGATCGGATGATGAAGTTACTAAAGAGGAGGAGTCCGATGACAGTCTGTAATGTTAAAAGGTGCACAAACAGTTGCACTGCGCTCGCTTTTCTAAATGTAAACTACAAGGTACACTATTCCTGCTATCTAAACATACAAGTGGTGATCAAAAGTTCAGAGACTGTGCCCATGATAAACAATGGAAAACAGACATTAGTTTGTTTGTGTAATAATGCAGTACAGCGCTCCTGACTTGACAGACAGCTCTCGTTAAACCCGTGTGGTGAAAGTGAAACTGTCTCACATTAAACCCGTTTTTGTTTTTTTGTTTTTTTTTAAATTCCATTCCTGAAAATCATAGATATCAGCCAACTTAAGATAGTCATAACTTTTGTTACATTCAAGCTATGGAAAGGGCTTGAACCCAGCTTTCATATGGTTTCAAAACCTAAAAAAGGTTACATTTCACCGTGTGTGGGGTTCTCTAGATTGCATTACATTTATGTTCAACCTGATCTCGTGACGAAAACATATCTGTGGGAACTTTTTCACGAGACGTGAAATATGTGCCGCCATGTACGTTTAATGACATATTCACTGTGAAATGTTAACTGAGTGGGACAAAAAGAGTTAGTTTTTCCCCCCCAGAACAGATATATGGTATGTTTTATGTGACGTTGGTTTTGTACGTTTCACCGCAGTTCTGACTTGAAATGTCTGTTGAGTGGCGCTAAAACTCTAACGTCTAAACTCTAACGTTTTAAAAATAACATGCCATCTGCATTACACCTAAACCTATCCGATAGTATAAACAAAAGCGAATGTAACGTAAAAACTCAATCGCATGCCGTTTTAGCTTGTTTTTCGATTTCTAATTTTTCAGCTCTTTCATCGCGAGTCATTTTTTCACTGGATTCGTACCCAAGGATTCCGCATCCTAAGTCCAATTTCATGCCAGCTGAGCTACCGAGAAAGCTTGTTACATCCAGAAAGTAAAATACATGGAGCTGTAATCATAACTGTATGAAAACAATTACAAGTGCTCTCTATTTTACCACCTCTAGTGTTAATTTCTGTTGGACACTGCAGTGATATGTACTTATTGGCACGTATTTCGCATCTTGCCAAAAAGTTCCCACAGGTACGTTAACATCATGAGATCAGGTAGTTTTTTAAATTAAGCCATACAAGTCTTAATATCCGGAGTTCCCTTTAAATAAGTAATATGAGGTCAAATTGTGTGCTTTTCTTGGTTGCATGTAGCAGATCTGAGGGATCACCTTTTTTCTTTTTATAAGTGTATTGTTCAAATCTGTAACAATGTTTTGCAGGCTTCAATAAGGCTGCTTTTAAAAAATGGAGTGGTTAATAACTATATTAGACTTGACAACCTGTGTCTTATGAGTAAAAGTGCAGTTTCTCGTTCATATTTGAAGTGGATGTTTCTTAAAGGCACAGTCTGTTTAATTCTAGCAGTCGGAAAGAGGTTGGGAAATTGTCATGAAAACTAAAACAGGTTGAAAAAGAGGTGCACTTTTCTGCTTCACACACAGTAGATTATTCCCTGGCCCTTGCCTGACATGCGGTTTTCATTTTGATCATTTTTTTTTTTTTTTGCATGCCTCCAAAAATCTGCTGATGCCAGCATAATTACAAGCTCTCTCTGACAGTTCTGTTGCATTTTTGTTGCTGCTGGCTGTTGGGTGATTCGGTAGATTTCAGGAGCAATTATGAATTCATGTTCTTCCCTTCACAGTATATACTTTCTTGCTTGGTGCTGAAGTGATGCACAGTATCCCCTCTGAAATAGTGATGACTCGGCCTAAAGACACGATGGCAGGTACATTGTGGGCCGAAATTGCTTTGCAATAAATCATAGCATCAATACCATTTATCTTCAGCTATGCTCTAAACACTGACTCTTGAGACTGCTTGTCACAGCCACAAGAAATCATACATTTACTTCCATTTGGGGCTTTTAAATAGCTTTGGCAGTACGTGGTAATTGCATTTCATCAATGAAATGATTTATAGTCCCCATTAGCTGTTGAATAAATACACCCTCTTTATATGTGAAACTAAAGCGATAGAACAGTAAACTAAGCAGAACTGAGAGGAACATTTATTTCTTGCATATAAATGTGTAATACTAGACAGGCATGAATTTTCTCTCTTAGACGCAATTTAAAATGCTACATATTGTGTGGACAAAAATGAGGTGTGAGTAAATGATGACAGAATTTTCATTTTGTGAAGAGCTATCCCTTTAAGTCCGTAGTCAATATTTGTATTAGTAACTCTCCAAAACAGCACAAATGTTTAAACATTTATCAACTTAAATGTGTTCCAATAATTCTCTATTCATTTGCAGACAGATGCTCAATGGCTTTGACTGCCCCAGGAGTAGCGGAGGAGATGAATTAGAAAAGGTGTCATTTCCTGTCTGTGCCATTGCCAAGGCCGCAAGATCACTCTCGCTGTTAAGAGAAGTACTGCTGGCTGTAAGTGCTGCCCCGTTGGTCTAACTGGGCCAAAATTCAATTTGCATCAACCAGAAAATCCAATGCTGGGCTTAGAGAGATTTCATCCCTCAAGGTGAAGGAGAGGTGAAGTGGGAAGAGAAAGAGAGAGGGTGGGGCAGGCAAAAAGATATGGCATGAAGCCATCGCTATCACCCAGTGGGGCTTTCTGAGGTGTGTTTACAGCTCTGTGTAGACACAGATCCTCAGTGTGTATGCATGTCAGCTCTGAATCAAATGGGCTTTATATTCTCAGTTTACCTTTAAAACAAGTATACATTATACAAATGTGACCCTGGACCACAAAACCAGTCTTAAGTCGCTGGGGTATGTTTGTAGCAATAGCCAAAAATACATTGCATGGGTCAAAATTATTGATTTTTCTTTTATGCCAAAAATCATTAGGAAATTAAGTAAAGATCATGTTCCATGAAGATTTTTTGTAAAATTCCTACTGTAAATGTATCAAAATGTAATTTTTGATTAGTAATATGCATTGTTAAGAACCTAATTTGGACAACTTTAAAGGTGATTTTCTCAGGATTTTGATTTTTTTGCACCCTCAGATTCCAGATTTTCAAATAGATGTATCTCGGCCAAATATTGTCCTATCCTAACAAACTATACATCAATAGAAAGCTTATTTACTGAGCTTTCATATTATATATACATCTCAGTTTTGTAAAAATTTAACCTTCTGACTGGTTTTGTGGTCCAGGGTCACAAATGTCTGTAGATATACAACCCATGCTCTACAATATATTTCAAGTCTTCTGAAGCCATACGATCAGTTTGTGTGAGGAAAAAAAAAGTGTTTTTTTTCCACCTAAATATAGTCTTTTTTTTTTTTTAATTTTCCTGATACTTCTCTACTGACACTTGTTAAAGTTAAAAATTAGAAAAAATGTCACACAGTTGCAATTGCAAAAAATAAATCATATTGTGAGTTATAAAGTCATAGTGAGCAATATAAAGAATTTAGTCACATCACAAGATGTAGTGACATTTGGGAAATGTGAAATAAGTTGCATTTGTGAGATATAAAGTCATATCTAAGATAAAAAGCGGCAATTGGGAAATGCTTAATATAACGTCACATTGTGAGTTCTAAAGTCCCAATTGTGAGAAATAAAGTTGCGTTTGGAAGATATAAAGTCACATTGCAAAATATAAAGTGACAACTGGGAAATACAAGGTGACATTGTGAATTATAAAGTCACAATTGCAAGAAATAAAGTTGAGTTAGGGAGATATCACAAAGTCATATCACAAGATATAAATTGAAATGCGAAATATAATGTCACATTATTAGATATCAAGTTTATCACAATTGTGATAAATGTTGCGTTTGTGAGATATAAAGTCAGATCGCAAGATATGAAGTGACAGTTAAGAAACAAGAATACGAAACCAGGTTGCATTAGGAATTATAAAGTCAAAATTGCAAATTCACATTGCAAGATATAGAGTCATACACTCTTAAAAAATAAAGGTGCTTCATGATGCCATAGAAGAACCTTTTTTAGTTAAATGGTTCCATAAAGAACCTTTAACATCTGAAGAACCTTTCTGTTTCACAAAAGGTTCTTTGTGGTAAAAGAAAGTTCCCCAGATTATAAAAAGGTAAGAAAGAGGTGGTTTTTTTAAAGAACTAAATATGGTTCTTCTATGGTATCACTGTGAAGAACCTTTTAAAGCACCTTTATTTTTAAGAGTGTAAAGGTAGGTTTACAGCTAGGAAGTGTAGAGGCCCTTGCTTTGAATGATTTCAGCATATCTGGACATCACTAGTTTCTCACACTGCGCTGGTGTGATCTTGGTCCACTCTTCTTTCAGTCTCTTCCCTACTTTGGTATCTGTAGTGGGTTTCTTAGCCACAACTTTGTCACCAAGTATTTTTCAGAGATCGAGTTTAGATAAAGAGACCAGTTCTCTCTTTCAGCGAAGGTGAGCCTAGCCTTTTGATTCTTTTTGCTGATGAGAGGCTTGGTCACTGCATAGTGCGCTTTCAGTCTGACTTCTCTTAAATATGACAAGACAGATCGGTGTTCAGTGCTAAATTGGCAAGCAATTCCAGTTGCAGTGGTGAACTGATTCCCTATTGAGAGTGTCTGCATTATCCTGTTCTCTTGTGCATTTGTGCATGGACATGGACGCCCAGTTTTTTGGGGGGACTTGAATGAATTAGTGTCATTGTAAACCTGCAATATTCGAGAAATCACAGATTTGGAATGATCAGCTTCTCGTGCATGGCTAAAGGGTCATCCCTTTGGCCTTTATCTGGACAACATTCTGTCACAGTGTTCAGTTACCTTAGAACGGCCCACCATCTTACAATCTCAGTGAAAATTGGAGGAATTCTGCCAGTTAAATAGGTTAAATATCACCAGGTGCCAGATTATAACACCAGTAATTTACATTGTTCTTTAAATTAGATCAGAGTTCTTTTTCAAATATCTCATTTAAGTGTTTTTTTTAGGATAGGATAATATTTGGTTGAGATACAACTATTTGAAAATCTGAAATCTGAGGGTGCAAAAAAATCAAAATATTGAGAAAATCACCTTTTAAAGATGTCCGAATGAAGTTCTTGGCCATGCATATTACTAATCAAAAATTAAGTTAAAATATCTTCAAGGAACATGATCTTCACATAATATTTTGGCATAAAAGAAAATTTTAACCTGTATAATTTATTTTTATGTCCAGGGTCACAAATATGCTTTAAAAAACTGCCCTTCTACTCCTGTTTGGATCACTTCAAATAGGACCAAGCAGTGACTTTAAAAATTTGGAAATGATAGGTTGTTCTTTAATTTTGATCTCCACTGTATATTCGATTGGATGCAGATCTGAAAAGAGATTATCAGTAAATAAAGACATAAATATCATCCTGTTAGCCATACAAAGAAATTGCATGGCTTCAGAAGACATGTAGAGCCCAAGTCATATGGACCACTTGTTTGGTGCTGTTTTGTCATTTTATGGTGCTGTTTTGAGCTCAACAGCCCGGATCCCCATTTTCTTTTTGGGTGAACTATCCCTTTAAGGTCAACATGTCACATTATATATGACAAAGTGGCCCAGTGTGACCCTCAATGCAGTGCATCAAGACATGCTGTTTATAAGCCTCAGAAACAGACAAATGAGGAAAGCGAAAGGGATGGCCTGAAGTTGAGAAGAGATTGCGAAGATGAGAGAGCGAGAGGGCTATAAATCAGACCCCCCCACTCCGAAAATGAGAAAAAAAACCAAGAGTGCAGCAGTAAAACCCACTGCTCAGCTGCAGTCATCTATCTACACAAGGACGAGGCTATTAGAGAGATGACAGAGCCATGGACTTGGGTGTAACCACTCTCTCCCTCTCTCTCAGTCCCCAGAAGTCTCTTCTGCAATGCTTATTCTTACCAGTAAACACCGTATAGGCCTTATATTGATTTAGGATACTATTCAATGAGAACAGATGGCACCACAGAAAGCCAGCAAGCCTATTCATTACTGCCTTCCCATCAAAATGCATCTGCTTCATCAGAAACGAGATGTCTTTGCTTATCATGTAACATCCATTAATCAGAGCTGAAATGGCAAATGAGATGACTCGCACCCCCTTTTGTAAGTACGACCTCAGCACGCATGGCCACAAGACCGTGGCATGTCGTCAGTTGGATCTCCTCTGACAAGCATGCAATAATCTGACGTGCAGGCCAGCTATGACCGCACAGCACAATTAAGATTTGGGTCACAAGAATTAACAGAGCACGAGGACCCTCTGGCCTTGCCCCCAAAAATGGTGACTGTCATTTTACCGAATATCCAGCAGAAGTGTTATGATGACGCAGAGCTGACATGCATACACTATATTACTTATGCAAAGACCAGCTGTGATTCGGGCACTTGTGCACTCGCACAGATGCATTTCTGCGAACGCATCGAATATATAAATCAGCATGCGGCGTAATAGCACTTAATGAGGGCTAAATTGGTCTGTGACATCTTCGAATGAGCTGATCCTATTAGCGACCAATAGCTTTATAGAAGATGGAATTGGATTTTCTTGCGCAAAACAGCAAACCTTCGGAGAGTTCTCATTTCTTGGAGCTTGTAATATTGATAAGTCTCTGAGGAACGCTGGCTAAGAAGCCTACAGCCAACAATTTATTAAACATATTTGAATTAATGACGATGATTGAATTAATCTTTGAGTAAAGTGCAGTAATTCACTTTCATGAGATGTAGTGAGGGTTCTGAGAGCACGTTGATTGGTTCTGGGAAGAAGAGCAGATGTACTGCATTGCCTCGGTGCTTGATTGTATGCTGTTGTCAGCTATGCTGTTGGCTAACTGTAGAGATAAAAGAGCATAAGTGGTGATTAAAAGCCTTAATCCAGACTCAGCAGGCTTGGGCATGAATATGAAAGGCCAATGCTGACATACGTTTTGTAGTGCTGAATCAAAATATATATTATTGACTTTAATGATCGGCCTATTTAAACAGTAAAATGACTGCGGTAGGCCTAGTGTATGTAATTTAGGGTTGCATTATAGTGGGTAATTGACCGAAAGATGCATGAGAGGTAGCTGGAGGTTTCTAAAATATTACATTTTTCCTCTGCAACATAGTCTTTACTCAAATACGGCAATTGCTCTAAGTGCATTTTTTTGGTAACAAAACACATTAAATGTTTTTGCTACCTAAAAGATGTTACTGATTCCTTACACAGGAAAAAAGTCAATGAATTGCTGTCCCTGAAGCTATATGGATGCCAATCAAACCGTTTAGCTGATCAAAAACGCTCTTTTTCTGTCAGTCATTCAGGTATATTGACAACAGGTTGGCTGACATTTCTGTAAACTGTCACTGGGGTAGTCTCGCATAGCCAAACCTTCAGACTGACGGCAGAAGGTCTGGGATCCCTGGCTGCTATGAATGGCCAAGGACCGCCCAAGAGGCCATATGACTGACAGGTAAAGCAATCAATAATGTTTTGTTTTGTGCCACATCATGTTTAGGTATGTGGAAATGTCCCCACAATAACTCACCAATGTGTAAATCCATTGGACGAACTTTACATATTTTACATACTTTTGAAAATCTAGCATATGGTTGATACTGATAAGTGCTCATTGTCTTGTTTTTTGAAATGGCATGTCATGGCGTCTTTGTTTCCAGGCGGAATGTTAAAGAACGTAACACATGTCTCCTGGAAATACTGTATAATTCAACCAATTAGATGATGACTTCAAAACCTAAAGTGTTTCCAACTGTGTGTGCGATATGCATCAGACATTCAGTCAGTGGAGCCTATCACTTCAAAAGGTACTAATACCTTCAAAATAACTAATCGGTACTAATATGTATACTTTAGGTACTAATATTCACCCTTTTTGCGGTATAAATGTGCAAATGTATACCTTTTAAAAAGGTAACGCCTTCAGTGGTTTTGGACAGAGCGAGGGTCATGTGGTTGAAGGGATTGGAGCAGTGTACATTTTTGTCTTGAACAATTGTGACCCTGGACTACAAAACCAGTCTTAAGTAGCACAGGTATATTTGTAGCAATAGCCAAGAATACATTGTATGGGTCAAAATTATCGATTTTTCTTTAATGCCGAAAATCATTAGGATATTAAGTAAAGATCATGTTCCATGAAGATATTTTGTAAATTTCCTACAGTAAATATATCAAAACTTAATTTTTGATTAGTAATATGCATTGCTAAGAACTTCATTTGGACAACTTTAAAGGCGATTTTCTCAATTTTTTTTTTTTTTTTTTTTTGCACCCTCAGATTCCAGATTTTCAAATAGTTGTATCTCGACCAAATATTGATCTATCCTAACAAACCAAACAATGTGAAGCTTATATATTCTGCTTTTCAGATGATGTATAAATCTCAATTTCAAAAGAATTGACCCTTTTGTGGTCCAGGGTCACAATTCACTTTGCCACTTGACCTCAGTCTATCTAGGATCTTTCTAGTTTTTTTAATGCCTGCTCAAAGTGTATTTAAAATATTTAAAAACATAAAACTGAGCTAAACATGAAGCAGGCTAATTTGTTAGTGGCATGCAATCCGCTGTGCAGTTAGCTTGCTAAGCTATTTATATCTGTAATATACTGTTTTACTGTATGTTACTTAAGACATTATTGGTTGTGATAACAGTTTGGACAACAAATATCATAAAGTAGTTTTGCAGGATTTCTAATCAGGCACAGAGTGTAAATCAGTTTTTCATTGCCCATGGTTCTGGAAGTATATGTCCCATATGAATTTTTAAAAAGTCTTTGAGAGTCATTACCAAAGCAAGATCAATCATAACATTAAAAACTTAGTTTTAAAGCAAAAAAGTACTTGAAATTTGAAAAAAAGACAAAAGGTACAAGACTGTCTACAGTGGCTTTAATGAGGGAAGAACTACAATCCCATTAGGCCTTGAGAATGACAATCAAATGAAAAACTATGGAGAAATATAAAACAATATATTTTATGTTCATTCCAAAATATGCATATGTGATCCTGGACCACAAAACCATTCATAAGGGTAAATTTTTTGAAAAGGAGACTTAAGGGTGTACTCACACTAGGCACGGTTGCTGTGAACCGGGCTCGAGTACGATTGTCCCCCCTCCCCACTCCCCATCTGGCCTGCACTCACATAGGGTTTCAGCATTCGTGCCGGAGCACGCTTACGTCATTATGTTGCGATGGTTTCAGGATAAACAGGAAGAGCAACGCTCGCGCTGAACGCGAAATAGTTTACTTTGTGGATAATTATTTTAAATCGTTTGGTCCGCGGTGGTCCACAGCCCTCTCACAGCCTATTATTAAACAGGTCTTTCGCCTTTGTGGCACGAAAATTTCCGCGCAATCTTGCTGTTCGTACGAGGAGGTTTTTAATTACCAGCTGAAGTGCAGCAAGGACTTTGCAGCTTTGATTATGGACTATAAAAACGCTGATTACCTCGCAAAAACGCGACATCACGCGTCCTGTTCCGTGCTCCAGCACGGTTAGCGCTCACACTGCATGCGAACCGCACCCGAGTCCAACTGAACCGTGCTCTGGCCCACCTCTTCCAAGCGGGCCAGGGACGGCTAATCGAGCCGCGCCCGGGCACGGTTCGGAGCACTCACACTAGTCAAACGAACCGCGCTTTGGTGGTCAAACGCACTCGGGCACGGTTCAAACTGCCTAGTGTGAGTACACCCTTATACATCATCTGAAGGCTGAAGCTTTGCTTTGATGTAATGGTTTGTTGGAATAGGACAATATTTGGCCGAGATACAACTATTGAAAATCTGGAATCTGAGGCTGCAAAAAAAAAAGTGCATATTACTAATCAAAAGTTTTTATATATTTACAGTAGGAAGATTTACGAAATGTCTTCATGGAACATGATCTTTACTTAATATCCTAATGATTTAAAAAAGCATAAAAGAAAAATCGATAATTTTTGAAAAAGTTATTTTGCTTCAATTTGCTTTTCATTATTTGCTGATAGTTAGAGATTTCTCTACAGAATCACGGTTAATGTAGTTTTTTTTTTTTTTTTTTTACCAGGAATTTCTCTGTTGTACATGGTTATTAAAAATGATTTGAAGTAATACAGTTTGATGGCTTTAGCAAAACGATACACCATTGATTAACAAGTAATTGAACTTTAAAGGTATATCTGACGGCAAAAGGTCTGGAAACTTGGCCACTTTGAATGGCCAAGGACCAGCCAAGAGGCCATATGACTGACAGGTAAAGCAACCAATCACGTTTAGTTTTATGCTGGGTCATGTTTAGGGGCATGGAAATGCCCCCACAATAACAGACTGGTGAGTAAAAGTCTTGAACGTATTTTAATGAGTTGCTCTTTTAAAGAGTATGCGGCAAACTTTACATATTTCATGTGACACCTGAGGCTGTGAGACTACGTTGAAAATAACTTCCCCTTCCAGAACCAAACTGTTGCACTAAATCGCTTTGACTCATGGTCAGATGTCAGAAAATTGCCTAAAATCTCTTACAGTATTGTTGCAAATCACATGAAATGTTGCTGATAAGTTTGTGTACTCTCTTTAATCACAAATAACATTATTGATCACTTTTGTTTAAGGTGTTTGGAGCTGGAAAATTGAGTCACGGCAACCTTCTGGCATGGTAGGAGGCCACATAGGATGTCACAATACTTCTGTGAGTTTTGAAATGTCATCCTTGTGAAACGTGGTTCATTTCAGGCGACAGGTCTGAGGAAGGTCTGCAGGAGCTTTTGGCTGCTTTGTTGTAAAGATCAAACGGCAAAGGATCAGTCCTGAGATTGAGTAACTCCAGCGTGAGAGAGAGAAGAGCTTCACCTCGCTGTGACACTCTTGAGGTAGGCTGCCACTGCAGCATATCACATCCACACATTTCCTGCATTCTGCAGACTCACCAGCCGTCACCTAGCTCACAACATGGTCCATGGAAGATTAATGAAGAAATCTGCCTGGGCCAGAGCGAGTGTGTTTATCAACTCACCACGATATGAGGCTAACCGTCAAAGGCTAATTAAACACAATTATTAATCATTAGTGCATGTCGGTCTGTGCAGCCTGAAATTTTCAACCAAGGCTGCTCTCAACAGGATGAATCAAATCCTTCCCACATCATGCTGGAATTACACAGAAGGCTGCTGGATTGCCGCACACGGCCCCTGTCTGCAGCCTCCCATATTTGACAGCACTACATTTTACCATGACTGCCCAGTAATGAGCTGACATTCTCTGGAAGAAAGGAGATTAGTCTTAACTGCCACCACACACAATGGTTTAAAGATAAAACTCTTTAAAACTAATACGACTTTTTGCATTTGAGTGGCAACACATTTTAAAATCTGCCCTGAAATGAAAAACGTGCCTTGCATTTATTTGATGATCAGAAATGATTCTAATACGCTAATTTGATGCTTGTTACCAAAAGTCATTTCCTGTTTATTATCAATCATAGCATGAAGTTATGTTAAAAGATACTGTAATGCTTACTGTAACATATCCACTGCCATGTAATCACTGTTCTAAAGACTGTTCTCAATTAGGAGTTGAATGGAAATCGACATACCATGACCAGTCTACTTGTGCTGGGTACTGTACCGATGACTATGCCGTGCTCAGTATGGACTAGGATATAGGAATGAACTGTTGAACATTATTAGAAGGAGAATTACTCCTCCTCATTTCATGGAAGGGATTCAGCTTGATCTAGAAGACAGCCTACCATAGCGTTAGAGCCCCAAAGTCTCAAAGCACCTAAGGAGAAACCTTTTATATGTCCATCTAAGTAATCATTAAAGCTACATATTATCCCTTCAGGACTTTGGGTTCTCTAATAGGAACACTTTAACGGTTAGACAGTACGTTTATGAAAATGCTGGCCTGATGGTACATGTACCTCAGGAAAGTCATACCTAAGAGTGTGTGTGTGTGTGTATATATATATATATATATATATATATATATATATATATATATATAAAAATAAAACTTGTTGGTAAAAAACAGCGCAAAATTATTAGAATAAAGTCGAAATTTCGAGAATAAAGTTGAAATGTTTCAAGAATAAAGTAAATGTTTTGAGAGTTAAGTCAAAATGTTTCGAGTATAAAGTTGAAATTATGAGAATAAAGTCAAAATTATGAGAATAAAGTCAAAATTACTAGAATAAAGTCTTAATGTTTCAAGAATAAAGTCAAAATTATTAGAATAAAGTTGAAATTATTAGAATGAAGTCTAAATAATTTGAGAATAAAATCAAAATTTCAAGAATAGTTGAAATGTTTCGAGAATAAAGTCAAAATGTTTTAAGAATAAAGTCAAAATTACTAGAATATAGTCGAAATTAAGAGAAAGTCAAAATTACAAGAATAAAGTCGAAATTAAGAGAATAAAGTCTTAATGTTTCAAGAATAAAGTCTAAATTATTGGAATAAAGTCTAAATTATTAGAATGAAGTCTAAATATTTTGAGAATAAAATAAAAATTTCAAGAATAAAGTCGAAATTACAAGAATAAAGTCGAAATCACGAGAATAAAGTAAAAATTACTAGAATAAAGTAAAAATTACAAGAATAAAGTCAAAATTATTAGAATAAAGTCTAAATATTTTGAGAATAAAATAAAAATTTCAAGAATAAGTCGAAATGTTTCAAGAATAAAGTCGAAATCACGAGAATAAAGTTAAAATTACTAGAATAAAGTAAAAATTACAAGAATAAAGTCTTAATGTTTCAAGAATAAAGTCGAAATTATTAGAATAAAGTCTAAATATTTTGACAGTAAAATAAAAATTTCAAGAATAAATTCGAAATGTTTCAAGAATAAACTCTAAATGTTTTGAGAGTTAAGACAATGTTTTGAGAATAAAGTCAAAATTACAAGGTCGAAATTACTAGAATATAGTCAAAATTAAGAGAATAAAGTCTCAATGTTTCAAGAATAAAGTCAAGATGTTTCGAGTATGAAGTCGAAATGTTTTAAGAATAAAGTCGAAATGTTTTAAGAATAAAGTCGAAATGTTTCGAGAATAAAGTCGAAATGTTTCGAGAAAAAAGTCGAAATGTTTCAAGAATAAAGTCGGAATTTTTGGAATAAAGTTGAATGTATGTCAATAAAGTCAAAATGTTTAGAGTGTGAAGTTGAAATTTTGAGAATAAAGTAGAAATGTTTTCGAGAATAAAAGTCTAAATGTGTCGAGAATAAATTCTAAATGTTTTGAGAATTAAGTTGAAAATACAAGAAATAAATTGTTGCAATTCAAGTTTTGAGAGTATAGCCTGCACATGCAAATGGCCCAGAGAAGTATACTCGCCTACTCCGCAAAAATGTCTGTAGCATCCAGTCTTTCATTCCTTTCAACCATGGCTGCCTAATGGTTTGAATGAAAGGAATGAAAGATTGGATGCTACAGACATTTTTGCGACATTTTAGAGAGTCAGACTTGTACCCCAAAGGTTGCAGGTTCGAGTCTCAGGCCCAGCAGGGATTGTAGGTGGGGCAGTGAATGTACAGCACCCTCTTCACCCTCAATACCACGACTGAGGTGAGTCCCTTGAGCAAGGCACCGAACCCCCAACTGCTCCCCGGGCGCCGCAGCAATGGCTGCCCACTGCTCCGGGTGTGTGTTCACGGTGTGTGTGTGTGTGTGTGTTCACAGTATGTGTGTGTTCACGGTGTGTGTGTGCACTTGGATGGGTTAAATGCAGAGCACAAATTCCTAGCATGGGTTACCATACTTGGCCTCACGTCACCTCCTTTCCTCACATGTATTTCATTAAAAACAACAATAAAATTTTCTAAAAGTTGAGATGGACACCAACTCGTTAACATAAGTTATATTGTTGTCTTTTCTGAGGTATATAGGTGTATAAGCTGTTTTATTTATGGTATAATGCAGTAAATGATTGAAAAAAAATATTGAACGCCTTCCATTCATTAAGTAATAGCAATAATTTTGTGCTTTGTTGCTTTCAGTATAACACAGCTCAGCTTTTTATTTATTTATTATTTTATTAATTTATTTTATTTATTAAAGCCAAGTATGAATTCCATCACGTTAGTGTTTTTCAGCATTTTACATTTATTCTAAAATAATAACTCAAGGCATTCACAATTTAAACAAAATATTTTATTTGTGAACTTATGTTCAGCTATTCTTTTAAATATTTTAATAGTTAACTTTTTTAATTTTACAGATCATTAGTCATCAAAGCTCAGCAAAGTTTGGTCACAAACATGGAGGTTTACTGTACATTTCTTACTAAAAACTCCCACGTTGTTACGTTACGTTGATGTAACAAAGGGGTTATATCTGTATATGAGTTGTTTAATTATTACAAAATGTAATAATTTTATATTTAGAAAGACTAGACGTTTCATTCAGTGAATAAAAATATACTTTTCTGTTTGAATGACAAAAATTATGAAGCGGATCACAAATTATTTTTATGATCTTTTGCAAAGGAGGTCTCCCCGTCCTTTTTTGCAAAGGTACACATTTAAAGATCTGGTGTCAATGATTAATGATCCGTAATGATGATTTGTAAAGACTTAAGACATTGATGTGTCACTGATCTTTTTTTTAAAACTGTTAACTGCCAGAGATGAAATTTGCCTGGAATGATCCGGAACAACACGCTCTAGTATATACATAAAGAAAGAAAAATACACTCTGGTCTTTATTCAGTGATTGCATTTGCTTTAAAATTGTTAAAACTCATTGTATTACATTACACTCGCCTTTTTTCAAAGGTAGATGTGACACACTTGCCTGAAGCAACACAGGGCGCAGCGCATCCTTAACCCTGATATCATTTTTATTGTTTCTCTTGGAACAGACTCCAGTGTGAAGCAGGGAAGCTGGACCTAGATCAGTGGTGCTGCAGATAATGATAATGAGGGCAGATCTAATTGCAGTAAAGCTGGTATGCCACCCGCAGATGTCTCACCTACGACTGACCTGCTGTCCGCAATCATGCTGTGATATGTATCTCAAATTTTTTTTTCATAGCCATAAAGCAGTAGGAATATGGGTGTCTATTTCCACACTTTTAGTTCTGCAGTGTGACTTGGCCGACAGTGTGTAATGGCAGTGTTGATCAGACCTTGTAACAAGCTGGCCTCCAGTGAGTCAGCTTTCCTGTCCTCTCTCATCGCTTTTAATCCTGTCTTTTGCAGGAAAAACCAGTGGAGAAAAATCCATACCCATCCAGCAGGGCCATCCTCATGGCTTGGGCCTCAAAAGAGCCACAGGGATCTATGGCATTTGTGTAATTGGCTGGCTGAGGGTCTCTGGGACTCCTCACAATGTAATTTCGGCTCTCTTTTTTTATCTTGGGCAAATTGATCTCCTTGTAAGAAAATTCACCAAACAGAGTGCAAGAGAGGTGACAATTTGTTTCTTCAATGTGCTTCGCTCCTTCATTCTGCACAGAGGGTAGTGCTCTCAGAGAATGTGACTTAGAAAACACTATGATTTTAACCAGGCTCTACTTTCTGTAAATTCGCATCGATCAGAGCAAAATTGCGGGCTTTCAGTAAAAATAACATGTTTTAGCTACAACATGCTTAATAGCAGCATCAAATTGGTTATGTTGGTAGAAGTTTATAGATTTCATTAGTCAGTACATTTTTCTTTCTTTTTTGAAAGAAATTAAAAGTTTTATTCACCAATGATGTTAAATAGAAAAAAAAGTAATTATATTGAAAAAATATATATATTTTGAATAAATGTTAAAAGAATCACAGGTTCCAAAACAATATTGAGCAGCACAACTGTTTCCAACATTGATAATAAATCCGCAAATTAGAATGATTTCTGAAGGACAACGTGACAAGACTGGAGTAATGATAAATTATAGGAATAAATCATATTAAAATAGAGAACTATTTATTTTAAAAGTATATTTTACAATATTAGTGTTTTTTCTGTATTTTTAATCAAATAAATGCAGCCTTGATGAGCCTTGACAATACTTTGAGTAAAGATGCATTAAATAGAATGAAAAGTGACAGTAAAGACATTTAAAATGTTAGAAGTTGTTCTTTTAAACTTTCTATTCATCAAATAATCCCCAAAAATGTGTCTTGAGTCTAATATGGTATAATAATTATAATTATTAAATTATAATAAATTCAGTAATTATAATTAGCGTTATTAGAATGATTTCTGAAAGATCATGTGACTATAATAATGACTGCTTGGAAGTAGATAAATAAATAGAAAAGGGGGGGGGGGGGGCTTACAAATATAAATTAAAATAAAACAGTTGTTTTAATAATATGTACTGGTAATACATATGTAATAAATGTACATAAATATAATAAATGTAGCTTTGGTGAGCATAAATGAAAAATCTATTAATACATACATTAATATCTGTAAATATATAACTTAAATTATAAATATACAAACATCTATAAATACATAAATTAATATATAGTTATATATACTTTAGAAATACAATGTAAAAAATGTGCACTGGTACTATCTTTTTTTCTTTTTTTCTTTTTGAAAGACATGAATACTTTTATTGAGCCAGTATGCATTTAATAGAATAAAATTGACAGTAAAAATATTTTTAATGTTAAAAAGAATTCTAATCAATATAAATGTAATTTTATTAACTTTCTATTTATCAGCGAATCCCACAAAAGTGTGTCATGGTTTTCAAAATTCATAATAATCATAAATGTTTCCTGAGCACCAAATCAGCTTTATTTTAATTACGGTACAATAATTATAATAATTACATTAAATAAATAATACATTATATATTATAATAAAGTATAATACATTATATATTAAAATACTACTATAATACTTCTTACTAGTGGGTGCAGGACAATGCATTATGATGAGTAATTTATTATTATAATTCAAATGAATTTCATAGTTAAAATAATTTTATAATCAGGATTATTAGAATGATTTCTGAAAGATCATGTGACTGAAGACTGCTTGGAAATTCAGCTTAAATAGAAAAAAAAACTTTCAATATTAATTAAAATAGAACAGTTTTAAATTGTAATTACATGTACCAGTATTAAATATGTATATACATTGATTTACAACATGTGGTTTTAATATAAATATATATAAACTGTATATAAACATATACAGTCAAACCAAAAAGGATTCAGACACCAGATATCATTTTTGATATTTTTTACTAGTGAGTGCAGGACACTATAGTTTATTTATAGAAGTGAGGATAGCAAAATAAAGTAAACCGTTATTATACCCAAAAATTCTTCTTCATACAGTTGACTATGGTAAAACTGATTAAAAAAAAAAAACATTATATACTATAATAACTTTTTATACATTGTTTATTAAAATAAAGGATTTATTTAATGTACTTATAAAAAATATTGTAATAAATATTACATTATTTTATATTATTAATTATAATAAATTATTACAATTTAATAATGCATTATGAGTAATTTATTATTGAATTATAATGAATTAAATATTTAGAATAATTATAATCAGAATAATTAGAATGAACTCTTCTATTCTACAGCTTTCATCAATCTTAGTTGTTGTTACAAATGGGCTCATTGTAAAGAAGTGGGAATCTTTACATTTTAACAATATGTAAAATTGTAGTTTATATGCTTTTTGTTTATTTTTGGAATCTCTGTATGTCAGTACTGCCATCTTAAAATTAAGATTCAATTTAATTAGTTTTTATTTCAAATTTATTTCGTGCAGAATTTACTTTATTTTTTTTTTTATATAAGCAGGCTACTTTTTAAAACAATAGACAGTGACATAGACAGTGGCTGCTTTAACAGGCTTCAATGAATGCACAGACATTTTGATATATCAGATGTTTTGTCCTGCTCTGAAAACATAACTGTGTGTGCTGTACATCAGTTTCGAGTATTCGAAAAAGCAAGTGCATTTAACTGCATTCGCAATCGAGCTTTTTAGGACGAACAAATACAAAGAGCAAGTCTGTCAGTGCGCGAGTTTTGTGCATCTAATAGTGCCGCATTACAAACGGCATAAATGAAGCCATATCTAAAGTAAAACACTGCGGGTGGCAGCACGCCACGCACGTGTCTTATAGTGCAAATTCTGTGCAATGAAGCCTGCCGCGTCTCTAGCGCGCACACGTGCCATATGCGGGGAAAAACACAAGCTCATTGAAGAGAGGATTGCGATGCGTCGGAGAAATCCATTTTTAAGCCACCCTTAATGAAACCAGGCAGAAGTGCAGCGCTGCGGTGCGCAGACAACTCGCAGGTAGCCTATATCACACACACACACACACACACACACACACACACACACACACACACACACACACACCGGACTCGTCGCGTGTCGTTCAAGGGGAAGTCTAAAACAGTTTATTTAATCACCAAACGGGCAAATGTTTACTTAAAGAATGATCAAAAAGCGGCAAAGATTAGTTTAAAGAACAGATCAAACGAAAAGAGAAAGAGCGATAGGCTATATATTGTTGTATAGCCATTTAAGATTTTTTTCTGTTTTACATTGTTTAAATATTATTTGTTTGTGTTTTGTTTCAGTTCAATCTGTTCATTACGAAAGAAGTTTGTGTAATTTGTAAATGTCATAAAGGACGTGGTATGAATTGGACGGCAATATGCCGGGAGAATTTGAGAGTGTCAGACACAATTTTTTGACCACTTCGTACGTTTTTATTTGTGGAAAATCCCTTCTTAAACGAATTTCGTTTTGTATAATTTTTATCTTAATTTTTAATACATTTTTTTAATACATATCAGTTATTAAAATCAAATAAGAACATGGAAAACATTGTGAAATAAAGTGCGTATGCTTCTGCGGCATGAAGAAAAGGCTAAAACAAAAAATATAGCTCTATATGAAGCATGCAGACTTTATTAGAGCTACAGAAATACAAAGTTTTGCTTAAATGCACAATACTTAATCTTCCAGCCCAGGGTCAAGTCTTTATGAACATTAACAAAGATTTGGGACAGATATGATGTAATGTGAAACTATGAATGGCGCGCTGTGGCGCAGCAGGATTTCTGTCGGCTAAATGAACACAGTTTGTTTTCTCACGTCAAGTCTTTAAATCTGCAATTTTGCTGGCAAACAATATGACCAGCTGGATATGAATCGATGCAAATATATGGTAACAATCCTGACATTAAGCATTGGTGTTGGACTTAACGTCTCATACTCTATGACAGCGGAGTGGAGCATGTGCTGCTTCAGCAAAGAAGGCAACCCGGAAAAAACTATCTGCAAGGATTTTTGCCGATAACCGATAGTTCCGCCGATCAACTATTGGTGCCGATTAAGTTTTAAAGGTCCCATATTGTCAAAATCGAAATTTCCTGGCTTTTTTCATGATAACTGAGGTCTAGGGGTTATGTAACTACCATATGAGTTTCAAAACAGTCAATCCACAGTAAACTGCACACAGCCTGCTTAAAGTAGCTGTTCATTTTCACAAGCCGCTGTGACTTCCGCAAAGATGTGACGTCCGATCTACTCAGTCACCGCCTTCAGTCACCACCCCGAGCACCAATCACGTCCCACCCTCCTTTTGTCAAACCCAGACAATATCGTGTCAATAACATTGCTAAGCAACAACAACACGAAAACAAGTCGAGAAAACCCTGTTCAGTCGATAGATGTCGAAACTACATCATTGCACACGCTTCAGAACAACGTTAATATAAGAGACCAGTGGCAGTCAACTTCAGCCTCTTTCACACAGCGATTCCGGTAAATACACGGATAATGTGTCCCATGATTTGTTCCGGAGTTGTTTAATTTAGTTCATTCACAGTTGTTTTCCGGAATCTGTGCGTGCTTTACACACAACCCATAAAGACATGTGACGTTTGGATGTGAAGTGTAATGCGACGCGTACGTTTCACTAAACTGAAACTAACCTGAACAAACTGTGCTTCAGCGCTGAACGTGAGGAGCTGGCTCTGCCTGATCGCCGCTTAATTCCACTTTGCACATATTTTTTCATTGTGAAGAGTCTCATGATAACGTGCATCATCACTACAACACTGGTGTTTGAATTTGAAAAAGAAAAAAACATTAAATGATCATTCTGAAATATCTTGTTGAGTATCAGCAGGCTAGGCTCTCTCTATGGCTCTGGGCTCGGCTAAAGCATACATGACCGTAGTTACCTGTTGTTGGCCTGACTGTGCGTCACTCAGAAAACAACAGGCCAATCAGAAGAGAGGCTCATGAATATTAATTAGATGGGCCAAAATCAACCTGTTTTTGACAGAGCTCCTAAAAAAGGAGCTGTAAAAATATATTGAGATGGATTTTGGCACTTATACCGCAAATATATATTCTTAAGGACATCAACAAAATAAAAATAAAATAAACCTCCAGAAATGTGTACAATATGGGACCTTTAATTTTTTTGGTTTATTGTAATAAATTACATACCTTTCTATCAAAGTTGTCTAACATTATCAAGATGAATTTGTTCTGACACAGTTTAACTGTCATATTTTATTACCATTTTCTAAACTATAGCAAATAAACTGTAATATTGTTAGAAATGTTGAAGGTGTCTGAATGCATTTTGGCTTGACTGTAAATTAATATATATGTATGAATAATTTACAAATACATTGTGATTTTTATATATATATATATATATATATATATATATATATATATATATATATATATGTTTTATGATTAAATGTTTGTTAGTTAGGAATCATACACCAAGCTAAAGTGATCCCAAACTCACTGCTGAAATCAGATCAGTATCCACCAAACCAAATCGCCTTCTGTGTTATTAAACCTTCTGTTTGCTTAATCACACTTTTGATTCTGTCATTTGGCAATGATAGCCAAACCCCAGTCAATGTTCATCTGTTGTGCTAAGCAGCATTCATGCTAGAGGAGTTCGACCTGACTCCAGTGCTTATAGCTCTCTATGCCACCTGCTAGCATTAACCATCGGAGATTTATTCAGTGCGATTTGAGTGGGACTCCACATGGAAATGAAGATGGCAAAGAAAAAAGGCGAGGTGAATGGGGGCGAGGCCGCTGTATGTCCGCAGCATTCAATTAAATGCAAATGTTCCTCTCCAGTGCTCGGTGAGAGGGGGCACCTGAGGGCTCTCTCTCTCTCTCTCTCTCTCTCTCTCACTCACTCACTTGCTCTATCTGCATCTGTCTCTCTGTCTCTCGCAGCGCTCCCTAGAAATGTCAAAGCTGTCACTCAGATGCTTCTCCATCCTCTGATCAGCTATTATGCGAAGGGACATTTGACTACTTTCCATTGGCTATAGTACAAAACATGCCAAAGGGAAGGTTTATAGGAATGTTAGATCACAGAGGAGCTTCGTGGAGGCATGACAGGAGATGGCTGAACATTTAGAAGATCGCTGACTTAATAATGTTGCAAAGTGGAGTAATCTGATGGTAGTATTTCCAATCTCACAGCAACTGCCCTGTTTTTTTTTGTGTGCCATATATTTCTAATATGCTCAGTGTTGAAGTGCATGTGATTTTTCAAATCTGTTTTCCCATTTGATTACTCTGCTGGTGGAAATGACAGTCGTACAATCTGCTGACCTATTTCTCTCTTTATTTGAACTCCATCAGCTCCTATAAAACTTAAACTTTAAAAAATGGTTCAAACTTTAACGTTAAAGCCCATAGCTCATTTTCCGTGTCTAGTGCTTCCTCATATATTATGGATGCAGTTTCTGGATTTAAAGAGGACACCGGCTTTGGTTCATCCTCTCTATGTGTGTGTTACAGGGGGAGAAAATCTCGGCGCTGACCCGCTGCAAACTCTCACTGACCCTCGAGAAGCTCACTAGGTTAGTAATGCTTATAACAGGAGACCTATGGGAGTTCTCCTTTACATCAGCTTTTAACCATGGCTTTCATAGTGGGAATTTTTGATGAAGTCTTGAGTCAGAAATGTAAATAGGAAGCTTTGATCTGTACAGGTGACCTGAAAAAAAAAATCACAGAGAATGTATGTTCCTGGCACTTTACGTTAATATGGAACAAAATGGAGCTCGTTTAAATGATGTACATTTATCATTTTCTTTATTTTCTTTTTTTAAACAAATAGTCACTGAAAGGAGTTGATTAACCTTCTGATAATGTTTATTTTTGTAAAAAATTAGAAAATATTTGTTAAGATTATTTGTGTGAGAGCATTAAATATAATGTTTTGGAAATTAAAATTAAGATTTTTGAAGATTGTAGTGTAATATTTTTGGATACAGTCAGTCAAAGACCTTTAACTGTTGTTATTGTGAACTATAAGTTATTAGAATAATAACTAAAAATCATTATTTGAATAATATCAGCACATAATATCAGTTCAATACATTCAGTCAAAGTTATGTCAACAATCAACTATTAAAAATAATAATTGGAATAAAAAAAGCTGGAATAAAAAAGTAGATTTTTTAAAAAAATTGTCATTAAAAGGTTTTAATGTTCTGATAATGTTAATCTTTGTAAAAGAAAAAAGATTGTTTCAATATATTTTTAAAGATAGCATTAAATATAAATAATGTTTTGGTAGTTAAATTAAATTAACAATTCCATTTTAATGAATATAATATAAAATAATATTAATTCAATAAATTGAGTCAAAATGATGACCAAAAAAATTAATTTTAATTGTTGGATACAGTCAGGAAAGGCAAAGACGTCTAACTGTTGTTACTGCAAACTATAAACTATTAGAATGATATAGAATAATAACTACAATATTTTGGTAATTAAATTCAGTTGACAAATTTAAAACCTTTTAAAAGCATAATATCAATTTAACAAAATTATGACAAAAAAAGTTAATTTTAATTTGTGGATACAGTCAGTCAAAGACCTTTAACTGTTGTTATTGTAAACTATAAATTATTAGAATAACTAAAAATCATTATTTGAAATTATTTTTAATTGAGTTTATAATTAATTTTTTTTTTACAATAATAAATGTAAAGCACATAATATCAGTTCAATACATTCAGTCAAAGTTATGTCAGCAATCAACTATTAAAAATAATAATTGAAATAAAGCTGGAATAAAGTTTAATTTTTGGATACAGTCAAGAAAGTCAAAGACCTCTAACTGTTGTTATTGCAAACTATAAACTATTAGAATAATAACTTAAAATCATTATGTTAAATTATTTTTAATCTAATATTTTGGTAATTAAATTGAGTTCATAATTACATAGTTTTTTTTTTACAATAATAAATATAAAGCATAATATCAATTCAATAAATTTGGTCAAAATCATGACAAAAATAATATCTTGTTATTGTTTACTATTAAAAATAATAATTGAAATAAAGCTGTAATATAAATATATTTTACAAATGATCACTGAAAGGGTTTGCTTAACTTTCTGCTAATGTTGATTTTCATTAAAAAAAAATAGAAAATATTTGGTAAGATTATTTGTGAGAGCATTAAATATATGTTTTGGTAATTAAAATGAATTACCAGTTAATTTTTAATGAATATAATATAAAATATATAATTAATTCAGTAAATTAAGTCAAAATTATGACAAAAATGTACATTACAATGTACAAACTATTAAAATACTGTTGTTGTTGTTGTTGTTAACTATCAAAAATAATAATTGAAAATAAAGCTGAAATAAAAAAGAAATAAAAATAGAATGGAGAATCTTTGCTTTGGCAACTAACTGAAATAAATAAGTTGAAGTACTAAAATGAATCAAATAAAATATAAAATCTCCAAGTTTGAAGATTCTAATCCCTTTTAACCCTTTTTAACCTTATTTGTAGAAAAACAATAGCATAAGATATAAAATGCATATTAATATGTGGGGAAGAAATGTGAAATAAAATGGTGGATAAAATCAGCCACTGCGTATGCATTTGCTGTCAGCAGGGTTGATTTTCCAGAGCCCTTGTGCCATTTAACAAAGTGGCTCTTTCTAACAGGAATGGGGTGCTATGAATATGAATAGGAGTAGGAGGTGTTTAATCTTCTGTAAATAAGAGGCAGACTACAGCAGGGATCACAGGAAGATGCTGGATTAGCACATGATAAAGAGGGAGAAAGGAAAGCATGTGATTTGAGACGGGAGTTGCTTTCTCATCATGGTGGCTTACAGAGCTGCGTACGTGTCAGTGTGTTTGTCCTCCTCCCCGACTGCTGGGAAAGAAAGCAATAGCAGGACTAAATAGCCAATAGTGTGCTAAGCTTGAGGAGCTGCTTTTAAAATATGCAGCGAGGAAAAGCCTCACACGGCACTAAAACGCGAAGGAGGGAGACACAGCCTGATTTTGAGACCAAATCTTTGCCGCCATATGGTCCTACATGAACAACGTTTATGTCAGTGTGCCTAAAAGCTTGGTTTTAAACAGACAAATTGGAACACAGTTATGCCTTACTGTAATTTTAATGTACTTCTCTGTTGCCATATCCTCATATAACGACTGTCAGCTTGTTAGTCGCTAATAAATGAAATGTACTGCAGGCTACGTTGCTTTTGAGGGTTATTTCCAGAAAACCTCTGAATATCTTGCAAAAACGTTTTTGCTATTGGCTTCAGCAGCTTATATGTGTTAGCCTAGCATGAATGCTAACTCTAGAAGTCCTTGGTTTTCGTTAATACTGTAAATACATGCAGTCACAGGCTACATTGTTTTTGACGGTTATTTCCAGAATATCTTTGCACATCTTGCTAGAAGCCCTTGGTTTTCGTTATTAAATACATGCAGTCATGAGGTACATTGTTTTTGAGGGTTATTTCCATAGTATCTTTGCATATCTTGCTAGGAAAATGTTACGCTATTTACTTCTATGACTGTATGTGTTAGCCTAGCATGAATGTTAACTGTCTTTAAGTCTTTAGCTTTTGTTAACAAGGTAAACACATGTAGTCACAGGCTACATGTAATATAGGGTTATTTTCCAGAATACCAGTGCATATTGTTAGAAAAGTTTTATGTTGTTTACTTTAGCAGCTGTATGCGTTAGCCTAGCATGAATCTTAACTTTCTATAAGTCCTTGGCTTTCGCTAATACTGTAAATGCATGCAGTCACAGACTACATTGTTTTTGAGAGTTAGATCCAGAATACCTTTTCATATCTTGCTCGAAAAATTTTACATTATTGAATTCAGTGGCTGTATGCAGAAATCTTTGGACTAGTATTTAGTTTGTTTTTCTCCTTTTTGTGAATCTATGTGACATTTCAACTGACAAACCTCTGAGTATGTCTTCTTTTATTTTACTCAACACTTGCCTTTTACACGATAGGCCTTTAAAGTGCCCAGCTTCTCAATCCTTTTACATGTCCGGCCATAAAGAGGGCAGTAAAATGCTCTGGCCCTGACCCTGCTTGTATTTGTCTACACATCAATAAAAGCTGGTTAGATCTCTGGCGACAGCCGCATGGTATGAGCATTCAGTAAGATTTGTGGGTCGCGCCCCCTGCGAATAAATCGCTAACCTGTATGGCATCAGCTCACATGTGGAGCCTTCTTTCCTCCTTCCTTCAGTCTGACTGCTTTGCATCTTCTCTCTAATTGCAGAAAGGTGTTTGGGAAATTATCTTGGCACAATCCCCAAATGACAAATTAGTTTGCATTAGTGTGTGGATCCATCCAGATCTTTCCAATTACTTCCTGTATGTAATCAGACTTATTACAGAACCCTGCTGTGTTCGAGGGGTTTTTCTATCATCGCAACGTTCAAGGAGAAAATAAAGGTTTTGCGAAGTGTGGGAATACGCTGATCCAATTTTGGGCTTTTTATCGGCAATGAGTCTCCGTAAATCAGAGAAAGTTTAAGAAGGGAACTGTCTGCTTTTAATAAATGGCCTGGCCATAACTTTTCTTTGGGAAACAAGCGTATTGAAGAATATAATTTAATTTCTCGTTTAAATGGCTCAATGAATCAGATAAGGGTAGCGCGCTCGGAGGCAAAGGATGGCACAAGAAATTAAATTGAAGCGGAGGAAGGTGGGAGTGTAAAATAGAGGGACGTCAGCATCAAGTATGTCATTTAAATCAATGCGCTACCTATCAACACCAGCACGCTTTGCAGCCACAGATGTATCGCAGTATCTCCCTTTATAGGACTGCTTCGCTTTCCTCTTTGGAGAACTGTAAAATCAACACTTTTTGATTAATACTGTAGCTCCATAGAATTGGAAAAGTCATCATAAAATTTTAAAAGACCCCTGTCCCTTTAGACATTAATTTAATATTCTATTTGTTCATTCTTTTAGCTACCGATAGGGTTGTCATGATACTTTGATTATATTTTACTTACTTTGGTATTATTATGATAACATTGATGGTATTTAGATGTGCTGTTACCTATTCTGTTGTTGAATTATGTACAGTTTTAAAAAGAAGATACATTTTTATTTATGTATTTTAAAAAAATAAATTTCATTCATTCATTCATTATTTTATGATATGGTGTCATATATATATATATATATATATATATATATATATGGGTCAAAAACATAAAAAGTTTAAGCATAAAACCAACAAGTGTAATACTGCTTTAAATTTTTTTTTTTGTTTTTCAAAAAAAAAAAAAAATTAAAAAGTTTTTGGTTTACCACAAAAATCAATTTATTATGTATAAAAAGATGAATTACCCCAAATACTAATTAGTTGTAATTCTACATTTTTAAAATTTGTCACTATCCTAGGTTTTGCGCATTTGTCAAAAAGAATTTAATATGCTCCCTTATTCATTTATATATTTTAATATGTACAAGTCAGAATAAGCATGTGGTTTGAATTTTTACATAGATATTGTGTTACACTGAATGACAATGTAACATTAATTCAACCAAATTTTGACAATTTATTCACAAAAACTTATTTGAAGCCTTAAAAGTAGACACTTTACTTACATTTAAAGTGCTTTGTATGAACATAAAATCACTTTTGTAAATTTTGGAAAACGTGGACATCTTAACGTCTTTGACCCATATATATAATATTTTATATTATCACATTTGGTTTGACCCCTTAAGGGTGCAGTATGTAATATTGACAGCTAGTGGTTGAAATGGGTACTGCAGTCCAAATTCAAAATATTGTCTCTTTCGTTATTTCCTCCTCAGAAGCGACACTCACGCGGGTTGCCAGATTGAGGACACGCAACAGGAATGAGTGCAGTGGATAGTGTCAAGCCTTACACTGTAAGTTTATAAGTTGATTTATCAACGTTTTAATATGGCTTTAATAAGCTTTTTAGAGGAATTTCCGAGGCTTTTTAGGTCGGGTAGAATCTGCAATCTCTGAGCCAGTTTGTTTGCTGCCTCCAATGGCTTCAGTATGCTGTGTTTTCCACTAACTGGCAACCCAGTGTGTTGAAATACAATTGGTTAAACTGGCAGTGGGCGGAATCGCACAGATCAAAACAAAAACAGACATTCTGACACAGAATGCACATTTTTAAAGTGCATTGTACTGTAGCATTGTTTTTCAGAGAAACAAATATGCTAACTTAACATGAACTTAGCTAAATACCTGTGAATGCATAATAGAGTTTCTATGCTTTGGTACACTCAAAAAATTACATACAGCACCTTTAAAGAGAAGACACTTAAAGAGAATGTATCATCCAAAAGTTTGGGGTTAGTAAGATTGTTTTTACGTTTTTGATCGAAATCCCTCAAGTAGAAGTAAGAAACAGTAATTTTGTGCAATATTATTACTCCAGCTATTAGTCCAGTCTTCAGTGTCACAGTATCTTTCAGAAATCATTCTAATATGCAGATTTGGCGCTCAAGAAAAATTTCTTATCATCGTTAATGTTGAAAATCATTGTTCTGCATAATTTTTTGCAGAAACCATAATGGAATTCAATGCATCCTTGCTGAATTCAAAGAATATATTTTTTTAGGTAAAGGAGAGATGTCTTTAGATCAGTGGCCTCTGTGTCATCTTATATGGTAAATGAGGATATTAAAGCTGGCTGATTCACCTAAATATTTGATGAAAACTGAAATGCAGATGTTTGCTTCGGCGTCCCCTTGTAAAGTACATATCTGCATTTGTTCAATCATGCACAAACAGAATTACGTAAGTTTGTTTACACTTTTGGCCCAGAAGCTTAATGGACGCGTGTTTGATGGTCTGCGGGGACGTAAACATGCATTCGGATAACAAACAAGTGCTACTGCTCTCGCACGCCGAAGTCTCGCTGAATGCGCAGCGACCCATCTCTTCCATTTTATCCATGCTCTTTGGCCACAAGGGGCCGAGGGGTTGTGCGAGCGCACGAGCGTCTGTGTGCGATGATGCTGATGGTGGTGATTAAAGGCTTCCATTCCTTTGGGAGACGCAGGGAGGAGTGCCACTTAGTCTCTCACTGGGCACAGATGGCCCATGGCAAGATGGATCATGTCACATGGCGCCGGGGCAAAACGGGGGCAAGGTGTCCCCTCCCTGCTCTTCTCCGCTCGCCGTGTGACCTGTCACCAGCCATCGATGTCAGGTGTCGCTGCAGGGAACGGACTGCTCATTAGGTTTGCCTCAATTTCCTCCACCTTCCTGCACCGAGAGGAACAACATTCAATTTGTGTCACTCATTAAGCGTTTTATTTCCACTGACACTCCGCAGAGGGTCACACTACGCTCCTGCTCGCAATAATGGGAATTACTCATCTTTAGAAGAACGATTTGTATCGTTCCCAGAACGAAAAGCCACCCTCAACGAGAGGGGACAGCATGTGCATGAAGGTGAGAGCTTGTGGCCCAAAGTTGTTAACATTCATTCATTCTGAGGGACCTAAGTATAACTGTCTGCTGTCTAGGGAGGCGTTTAGCACTGTGCACTTGGTTTTTATTCTGGCGCGAACATTTTTACAGGGATAAATTTAGCTGACTAGCTACCTTGGGCCTGTCAATGCAGCTAAAATCCTATCTCTTGCATGTCGTAAGCAGGCAAAACCTGTTTTATAATTAGTATCCGTTACGGTCTGATTGGTTATGGTGGGTTATTGTTTTATATAATAACATCTATGGCATGAAAGGCTGGTGGCAGACATATAAGATCAGCTGGCGTATGTTAAGATGAGTTTCTTGTGTAAATGTCACAACTTCACATTCATTTGCAGTATTTTGCAATAATTGTTTTCCTGCTAAATGTCACCCATGCTCTTATTATAGAGAAATTTATATTTAACACTACTTTTATGTCTCTTATCAGGAAATTAAGAGAAGCAATAGTTCACGAGAGAGGGAAATAAACGCCAAATTCTGATATCATAATGCACATGCCAACCTTGAAACGTGACTAACGCGGTAATGGAAAACTCAGCGTGCCGAAGTGAGACTGGCCATCCAATTTATGGATATCAGTGTGACCATTATGACTTAAATGGCCTTGGCTTGTGGGAATAATTGCATTTCTATGGTTGGGCAAGGGCATGTCTGAATGTGGTAATAAACATGCATGTTTTCCATTTTGCCTCCAAAATAGGAGGGGATGTGAACGTTATGCTTGAGTAAGACATGGACTAAAATAGCAGCTCAGAAAACATATGCACGTGGCAGGATGCCATGTACGAATACGGCTATTATTATGCGCCCTGCATATATATAGGCAGGAAGACGTATGCTTCCTTTAGAATATGTCTGTACAAGTAAATTGCATTTTAAGCTTATACATTATACATTTAATTGCATGTAATTTTGGAGTAGAACTACTTGCCATGAAGAGATGCAAATATATGCATCTGTTCACTAGTGGATGTTAAGTAATATGCTCTCAATGGAGGCTTGCCTTTTGCTCTGGAATGAGGATGGCCTGATGGTGTGTGATGGTTTCAGGCTAGTTACAAGATGTGTTGCTTACTGGGTTGACACGTTGAAAACTTAAATATTAAGCTTTCATGAATTCTAATACTTTATATAAATGTTACCCTGGACCACAAAACCAGTTATAAATGTCATTTTTTTTATTGAGATTTTGAATTTGAAAGCTAAATAAATAAGTTCTCTACTGATTTATGGTTTGTTAGGATAGGATAGACAATATTTGGCGGAGATACAACTATTTGACAATCTGTAATCTGAGGCTGCAAAAAAATCTAAATATCAAGAAAACCGCCTTTAAAGTTGTCCAAATGAAGGTCTTAGCAATGCACATTACTAATCAAAAATTTTATTTTGATATATTTGCGGTAGGAAGTTTACAAAATATCTTCATGGAACATGATCTTTACTTAATAACCTAATGCTTTTTGGCATAAAAGAAAAATTAGACTAATTAAGACTGGTTTTGTGGTCCAGGGTCACATATGCTATATTTCCAATCAAATCCAGCATTTTCACTAGGGCTAGTAAATATATTTGCATGTCTGACTGAGCCAGCAGAAGACAAAAAATTGATTGTCTTGAGCTCTGCTTTGCATAAGCCTTGATCTGCTATCATGTTGTCCTCTGTTTATGAGTCACTTCCTTTTAATTTAATATACTGGGGTACCTTATAAATAATTTAGCTGCGTACCTTCTGATATTTCACAAATGCCTTGAGCCGTTGGAGAAGACAGCAGCCAGTCTGTCTCACTCTTCCATGCTAGGCCATTCTACAAGGAAGAGTCCATCTGTTCATTTAAGTCCTGGTTTGCTTCTGGAAGCGGCACCTTAATGAATGTTAATGACAAATTGTCCAAACATTTTGAAAGCCAAAATTTTAAACTAGATTGCCATATTCACTCAGAGTCCCACTTTCTTAGCTTTTTTCTTTGTTTTGTTAATGAATTTCCAAGATGATCAGTTTCTCTGACAGTGCAATCTTCTCGCTCAGCCAGTCTGATGCTGTGATTAGTATTAATTGGACTGAGTCAAAAATGCAGCGATGACCCCGGATAAGCTGCCTGTGAGAGCAATTAATGAGAAGATATGCCTTAGTATTCATAACTGAGCTCGCTTGAGAAGACAGGAAGAGAATTTGCAGGACAAAGCAGACTATTTTTGTATTTTTTTTTTCGCAGCAGGCCTTTTTTAATGAACTGTTCTATTGCTATAGGCCTGCAAGGATATATTTAAGAATTTAAGGGAAAGTATGCATAATGTGTTTACTGAAGCTGAAGTTCTTTTAACTTCCTCATTAAGAAAGACACTGATTTCTTTATCTAACAAAAATCTTTTTGGTTTTCTGTGTTTCTGAACCACTTTGCTAAAGCATGTTCTCACAAACTAAGGCAAAAGGGGATTTGATTTAATTCTTTTCTCTTGTTTGTACAGGCAAATCCATTTTTCTGTATGTCCAAATGAGTTCAGATGTAACACTCACAAATGACAGCGTGAATCAGACAATAAGCATTGTGAGTTGAAAACTAAAGTCATAAAAGATTTGATTCAACCAACAGCGAGAGTAAACAATTTTCCACAAAACAACTCAAAATCTTAGCTTTGTGTGGCTTGCTGCAGTACAGGGTAAGATTAAAAAGTCATTGTCAAATCAGAGTTTTTCAACCAGAGTGATGTGTTATTGCTATTTTAAGTCTTTTGGTGCTTTCTCTAAAATGACATTCATGTCTTTTAAGTCAATGTAATGGATGTGTTAACAGCACACACTGAAAAATGGCTTTTCAGTTTCCCTTAAAAAACGATTTACAGTCCTTGCCTTATATATTTGTGAACTTATGTTCTATTATTTTTAATAGTTAACTTTTAACTAATTTTTTTTAGTTTTTTTTAGATTATCAGTCATCAGAGCTTGGAAAATATTGGTCACAAAAATTCTTTAAATCTAACCAAGATGTTTACTCACTAAAAACTCTTACATATCATGTTTTCAGGCCATTTTAAGTCTAATTTTGATGTAACAAAGGGGTTATGTCTAGTGTGCGAGTTGTTAGTTTACTTCTTTAAATTAGCCTTCCTATTAATGCCATTATATTGTTCATTCAGGCTGATTTGCGAATGCAGAACACACAAACACGAGGTGGGATTTATCGCATGAACCAATCACAGCTGAACATAACTAATCATATTCAATCATATTTCAATGGAGGCATTGCCTCCTCTCACGTGACTTTCCCACATTCATTCTCAATTACCTCCCACTAAACTCACCGCACACTTTAAGGGGTCTGTTAAAACTCAGTGGGCTCAGGGGAGGCGGGAGACGCAGACTCCTGCTGTAATTTTACCTGGTGGTGAAAAAATGTATTTTATGTCATATTTTGTAATATTGTTTTATTTTTGTTTAAGTTACCTGAGGTTTGCATTTTCAGTTACATCTACAGTGTGCGAAAACATTGTTCAGTTGAGCTCCAAAATGAAATGTTAATGGCCGACTGTTTGATAAATCTGTTCAAGTTGTTTTACTGTCACTGTTTGCGTTCATCATCGCGCTGCAAGATGGCAGACTGATGTGTTTGCTTATTCACAGATATGCCCTTGAGGCTTGTGAGCAGTGCTCTGTCTTCACCTCCTTCTTCAGACGTATCCGTACCACTCTCAGCACAAAACATATTCATTTCTGACAGCAGTGCAGCGTACTATGTTTCTATGCAGATATGATGCACAACATACTCGCTCTGATTTGTCTTTGTGTAGGGTGCTGTAAGGCTATATAGCCATATGAGCTACACAGAGGAGACGTCACATCCCGGTCCCGTCTTTCACTTTGATTCAACTTGACTTCTTAGCTCCTTTAGCTGATTTGTTTGTATATGTGCTTACAGAAATGCAGCGCACAGACAGAGCAGCGAGTCTGTGTGCGTTTGCGGTGATGGGCTGTGTTGTGACAGTGCAATTTTTTTCTTTCTGTTTGAGACAGATGTCTGTGATCTTTCCTGCCCTGAGTTCATCTGCCCTCTTCAGCGAGTACAAGATGTGAGGTCCAACAGCCCTTATGACCCTATTACGCATATGCTCGCTCACATTTATGCCCATCCGCACAAACACACGTGGCTCATTTGCTGTACTGCTGTTTCGCAGCAGTCAGGAGTAAGCCCTCGCTCGTGGATGACCGAGCCAAGCCTGATTTTTAGAGAAAGTGTCGTTCCAAACCCGTAAGACTTTCGTTCATCTTCACAACACAAATTAAGATATTTTTGATGAAATCCGAGAGCTTTCTAATGCTGCGTAGACAGCAACACAACTGACACATTCAAGGCCCAGAAAGGTAGTAAGGACATCATTAAAATAGTCCATTTGGCATCAGTGGTCCAACCGTAATGTTATGAAGCTATGAGAATACTTTTTACGTACGAAGAAATAAAAAAAAAAATTATTCAGCAATTTCTTCTCTTCTGCGTCAGTCTTCAACAAGCGTGCACGAAAGTACCATGACAAATTTAAATTTTTGGGTAAACCTAAATCTACTTTTGAGTCGACTGTCCAGTCAGTACTTGGAGAATAAATGTATCTACACTATTGTTTAAAAGGTTAAGGCTTTTAAAATGTTTTTGAATGACAGCTGCACAAAGACTGAATTTTTTTGACAGTGTTCGTACAGATACTGTAAGATAAAATTTTCCAGGAGTTTACAAGCACTACTTTTTGGATTTTCAAGGACTTCAATCAGAGATCTCACTAATGGTTTGTTTTCTATTGTTTAAAAAAAAAAAAAAAAAAATCTGAAAAAAGATTCACAAAACCGCTCCGAAGTCCCGATCTGAATCAAATGAATCGTGATCCACTCTCCTACGGTAGGTTCTGATCTAAAGCAAAATATTCGCAAACCTGCTCTGAAGTTACAATCTAAATCAAACTATTCACGATCCGTGCTCCGAAGTCCCGATCTGAATAATGATTTGCAAACCATTATTTCAGATCAGGAATCACTCAGTTCGCGGAATGATTCAAGAACCTGCTCTTTCAATCTAAATTAAATGATTCACACTCCCAAGTTTTTTTTCTGAATCAAATGATTTGTGATACATAAAGTTACGATATAAATCAAATGATGTGCAAACCCGGTCTTGATAGTTTTATGACACTAACTGAAATAGACAAAAAAATTATATATTTTTCAAATAATTTTGCGTAAAAAGATATGTGCTTTAATAAAAATAAAAAAACACTTATTTCATAGATTCATTGTCTTTTAATAATTCAAGTACCTCTTCAGGAATATTGCTATTTTCAGGTTTTTCAGGCCTTAAATTTCAAAAAGTCAAACTGAAGTACTTCAAGCACTTTAATTACCTTGTATGAACCCTGTATTTGATCAAAATACAGTTAAAATGGATGTAATAGAAATAGAAGAATCAGGAATATTGTGAAATATATGTAAAACTGTTTTTCTTTCTAATATATTTTGTAATGTAATTTATTGGCAATGTTTAATTTTCAGCATCATTACTCCAGTTTCCAGGTTTATACTTTTATCAGAACTAAAATACATTTTCTTTATCCGCATTTGTGAATTGTGAACCATTAACCGAACCGAAAATTGTGAAAATCATCCAGTTCTGGTATTTTTTCAAAAAATAGAAACAGCTCTGAATGGTTCTTGATTCTCGGTCATCATATTATATTCCCCTGCACCAAATATAAACTTTATATTTCATTTTAGGAGTTTTTCCCCCAAGTTTCTCCACATCAAATCCATTGCCTTTTGTTGCTATAAATTTGTATTAAGGCCAGTTTAATAGGGATTATCTCGAATTGTTCACAGGCCAATCCATGATAATAAAAGGGGATTACAGCAGCTAGATGGCAGGGACGTTCATGGAATGATAATAAGTTAAACAAGACATCACATGCTCAAGTCTTAATTCGGTTTGAGGCTCTTGCATGTCATTGTCAGCCATATGGAACGAGAGCTGTTTGCATGTGGCAAATAGTGTGAGACTGTTTCCTTTGTGGCAGATCGATAAACATAATCGACCCTGCCATTATAGTCTTTGCAACAGCAGATATATCTGCTAAGCAGCACCTAGCCTGTCTCAACTTCTTAATCATGGAAACATCTGCCCTCACTGAAGACTCATCTGTAGGGGGACGGAGGGACGTGCTGCATAAATTTTCTCCCATCACTCACCCTTTCATTCTCTCGCTTTCTTCCACAGTCTCGCCTCTGTATCTCTTTTTCGCACACTCTGAGGCATCTGTTCTGTCACACCCTTCGCCTCATTAGCGATGCTAACATGACGAGGATTTAACAGATGTTTATGACAAACCACCTCACACTTACCTGCAAGATGAAGACATTAAAAGACCTACGAGATCGCAAAACTCTTTCTGAAAGACCACACATGCCTCAAAGCGGCACGGAGCGTTGTATTTGTATTTGCAAGGTAACCCTTAGTAATTGTTTGCAGCTGTACAGTCAGCCCCTAGTGTTTTTATTTTTAGAAAGCAGAGCTGTGGCAGCGTTTCGCCCTTCGGTGGGGGTCCTTGTCTTATGCTTAACGTGAAGTGGTTGTTGACAGTGCAACGTAGGCCTGGACACGCACCACTGTCACCTTTGAAAAACAATGGAATAGGCTCTTTAAAAGGCAATTATGAGCGGACAGCAGTGGTCAAGTGTGTTATTTTATAGGTGGAATCAGTAGGGAACACGTCAAGTAGGAGTGTTTGTGATTACAGTTTGTCCTCAAAGAGTAATCACATATGGAGGCGTATTTTCAAGTGTATAGATAGAGAATAAGAAAGTAGCATTTCTTGGCCAGTCAGTGAGTCAAGAAGGAACAATTCCAACCGATTCAATGAATCACTTTGATTCAAATCAGTAACTCATGAGTTTGAGTCTTTTTGAATGATTCGTAGCTCATTTGAGTCATTGGTGCTTCAATAGGCAACGCTTACTTTTTCTGCTCCTTGTACATTATTTAGCTTTAGAGTCGCTCTTTAAATCCACTTTGGATGCATTTTTTTCTTTTCTCTTGGAGAATGAGACCATGAGCTGAGCTCAAATAAATTGCCTCTCATTTATATTGCCTTTGGATCTGGATGAGATGTGAAGCACGATAAAGGTTGATTTAGAGAACAATAGCTGTGAGCATTATGAAATCAAGACATCCGAGGATTCAAAGTGGATTTGAGTTTAACAAATTAGTTTTCAGAACAGGCAAAATACTTAAGCTAAAAAAAGAATGTGATTTACTATCTACTGCATATAGAGCACACTGAGACGAGGGTCGTGGCATTTTTCATTGAGTTACATTTAAAAAGCCATTACTCTAAGGGGCTGTTTACACCTGGTCACTTAATGCGTTTTTTTTCTGATTGGATATGCAATCCGAAATTCGAGACGGATATAAATCCGATTGCGCAAACCACTTCAGGAGGTGGTCTGGGCCGCATTCCAGACGAAACTGGACAAGTGTAAATGCATCTGGTTGTTAAAATCATATATGCAAATTTTACTCCTTCCAAAATATTAAAATAATAAACGTGTGAGAGTGTTTTATAAGCTATATGGCAGCGCTAATGCAACAAGCATATCCACGGATGAGTAGCTGAGTATCTCTTCAGGAAGCCAACAGGCAAAAACTGCCACAAATGAAACTGAAAGTAAGTCGCAGATGCGTAACACACAATCATCTTCATTAATCTTTCCAGTGCTGATGTCGCACTCTCTCCTGTTGTCTTTGATCTTGAAATTAGCTGATAATAAATCAAATGCAGTGCTTATCTGTTGCTTTCATTGAATTTAAATATAGCGTGATAATTGAAGATCAGATTTATATTTGTTTTGCGAAGACACATTTATGTGGTCAAGTGTAAATGGAAACGTTTTACCAAATCAGACAGATATCCGATCAGATGTGTTGTTGTATAGTAGGTAGCAATAATCTAATGGGTTGGTTAAAGTTTCCCTCGTAAAAGGGACATCTTGAGTAGTTAGGAACTAATATAAACCACTAAATGATGAAGAACTGTAAAGATAATAATGTTTACAGTGATGCACTGTCAGAGACCGTAGTGCTCCCTCATGCAAGAAGAAGTGTATATTTGCATTCAGTAATCATGCCCATACACAACACTGAGGGCTAATCAACATTGTGATAAACAAACTATGCAATTATCTTTCCAGTCTAGTTGTCAGGACAAGTCATGTGTTTAATTTCTTGGTACGACTTATTAAGAATTTATTCATTGATGTCTCTGTGCATTTTTATGAGCTGTCAGAATATTTTTCATCACAAATTGGATTGTGATTCTCTGTCATCAACATCACACGTCCAAAACCCATTTTTTTTTTTTTTTTTTTGTTTTTTTAGGGGTTACAGGAAAATTTCTATCTTCGGGAAATTAGAGTATTTCTGATTGGTCAGTCACCACATTCCAAGGTATGTTATTTCCTGATAACCACCGGTAAAAACGAATAACATAGGCTCATCTGGGTAACTACCTGCAGTCTGGGCTGTTCACTTCCTGGGAAAAATTTTTTCTTTGTGGAAGCTTTGCGTTTGGTGGGCAAAAATAAATATTAAAACTCAAATCAATATTCTCTGTACAAATATTTAATTATGTCATCCTGCTATCGCTGACTCACTTTCTCTTATGCTGACATTTTGCAACAATTGTTTTGGACACTGTAATGGATTGTAAGATAACAAACTGGTGCAATTTTAAAACAGTTTCATCTTAAATCAATATCTTTTATCGCCATAATTATTTATTTCTAATGTCTGTCTAGTTTGAACTTGCCATTTGCTAGCAACTGCTTTCTTCATGGAAGCTTTGCTTTCAAATATTTCAACTTTTGTTTCTAATTATTCAGTTTTTATTTTTTTTAATTAGCGGGATAATGTACATCCAGCTGGCTGCTGATAGGCCTATCAGGCTTTATTCTGCGATAACAACCGGCTGGATGTACATTATCCCTTACTTATTATGGCTTCATGGAATACTTGATTCTGTTTGGTCAGTCAAAACATCCCGAGTTATGTTATTCCCCGATAACAACCGGTAAATAATAACACACAGGCTCATCCAGGAAACTGAAGTCGGCGCTATTCGCTTGTTAATTTAGCTGATTATTGCTGCTGAAAATAGTCAGTTACTGTCCTGTTTGGGGCTGTACTATTTGGTCAGACCAGGAAAAAACATTTGGAGTACTTTTAGACTGCCAAAAGTTATAACAAATCAAGGAGAAGAGTGCAAAAAAACTGTCTGAGGAACAAAAGGCATTTGTGGTTGGCCACAGTGAACTAGAATTTCCAGGACAAAACTCTTGATAACATTTGTGTTTGTTCTATTTATTTCCGGTCCAGTAGGTGAAATATTAGGCTAATATTTTAATTAATACTGCTCATATGTATATTTACCATCTATTAACTTTAGTTTGTCAAAATATTGCACCATTACCTGCTTACTAAATCCTCCTCTATGATTTAGCAGCTTCCACACATTTTTTTTTTCAGTTTTTTTATTCAGCATAAATTAGCAGAACAACATGTTCTGTAGTACATCAACCAAGCAATCCATACTGTTGTTTACATCCGAGTATCGCTAATATGGCCATGCATCCGGATTACTGATCAAATCCTGACATAAGTGCAAACCCTCTATGCAACAGCGCTCTGCTTCTCGTACATTATCCCTTACAAATTATTGATTTTACTTAACATCTGCTTAGTTTAATACACAATCCTGGTCTAATTTTGCACAATTTATGAGATGTTATTCCAAATTATTGTATATGTGACCCTGGACCACAAAACCTCTTAAGTAGCATGGGTATATTTGTTAATAGCAATAGCCAAAAATACATAGCATGGGTCAAAATTATTTATTTTTATTTTATGCCAAAAATCATTAGGATATTAAGTAAAGATCATGTTCCATGAAGATATTTTGTAAATTTCCTACCATAAATATATCAAAACTTAATTTTTGATTAGTAATATGTTTGCTAAGAGCTTCATTTGGACATCTTTAAAGACCATGTTTCTCAGTATTTTAATTTATTTGCACCTCAGATTCCAGATATTCAAATAGTTGTACCTTGACCAAATATTGCCCCATCCCTACAAACCATACATCAGTGGAAAGCTTCCTTATTCAGATTTCAGATAATGCATAAGTCCCTTATGGCTGTGGTCCGAGGTCATATATAATCTTTATAGCATTTAGCAAACTTGCTTCCCAAAACCACTTTCCTTTTTGACTGACGTCACCAAGTCCCTCGTTTTTTTTTTTTTTTTTTTTTGTTTTTTTTTTTTTTTTGCTTTTTTTGTTAAATTTTCAACCCCTTCTTTACAAGTTTTTTGCTCTATTATAACATGTAACTAAGTAAAGTTTCTTTTGTGCAGAGTGAAACAGGCTGCGATTTGTTTAGTTGAACTCTATATTTATCCACAAACAAGCAACAACCACACAGGCATTGTTACGAAATATATATGAGCATCATCTAATGTATTTATCACACCCAATCTGTCCTCATTGCACACTCACTCACTCTCTCTCTCTCGCTCTCTCTCTCTTTCGGAGCCGCATAATGCACCGGACACCTGCCAACACTCTCACGTGTGTTGGTCCGTTCTTCCAGGATGACACCCACACGCGCACGCTTCCTCCCCACACATGAAGAGGCAGAGAAAGATTAGCACCGTGAGCTGACACCCCTCGGAGGATAGAGTGTGGAGGAGGACAACAACAATAGACTCGCTGTGGAGAAGCAGAGCGCGCAAGCTAGCTTCGGCAAATTCAACTGCGACAGCGGCACATAGCCGCGCGACGCGGACACGGATAGCAACAGCAGGGAGGAGGAAGAGGAGGAGAGAGGAAGAGAGAGAGGGAGGGAGAGTTTCTGGATGCTGATCACTTCAATGAAATGACAGATGCGTGCCCCCACATCCACGCAAACGCGCACGCACACTGCGTTATCCTTATTTTCGCAAAGCCCTGGCTGTGGAATTTCAATGCGACATTAAGCGTTTCTCTCACTCTCCCTCTCTCGCATACACACTCTCTCTCACTCTCTCTGTCCTCGGCCAAGCTAATGTGTGAGTCAGTGCTACTCTATCCCGATGTGCTCTGCATGCTGACCATAACTGCCATGCAGCGTGGAAAAGTCTCGACCTGTCAGTGCAACGCACAACTTAAGCTGCGTTTCAAACTATCCACACTGGATTTTGTAACACAAAACCAGTCGATTCATTCTTAAATATTAAAGAATTACCTGCTTAGGTTTATTTCTGACAGGTTGGAATCATTTTCTGCCCTTTCTCGTGTCAACACCACTTGAAAAGCATCTGCAGTGCGAGTTCAAATGCAACGCGTAAAAATGTCTTTCTTGAGAGAAATTGATAAACTTCCTTACCGTAAAGAGATGGCTCATTTCAGCGTACATCTCGGTCTCGTCTTCTTTCCTTTTTGTTGTCGTCACGTTTTTCTCGTTTTCCTTCTTGACGTTAGTCAATCAACCTGTATCCTCTCTCAGATTGTGTATTAGCGCACCGCCCAGGGTCTCATGCAGACGCTTTGTACGCACCTGCCTTAAACTCAGCTCTATTTCTGACACTGTGTAGGCGATCTACAGAGGATGGATCTGTGTGTTCTCCGATCTCTTTCTCTCTCTCTCTCTCTCTTGTCTGTGTGTGGCTGTTGCTGTCAGTGGCTTGCGTACATGAGCAAGAGAGACGAAGTGGAAGCAGATCTCTCTCCCTCTCTTTCTTTCTGCCCTTACTGTGTAGCCCCACCTCCTCATTTTAGAAGTCTCCCTTTCTTGCCCCCAACCCCTTTGCAGTCTGCTCTATTTTTCCTTCTCTCCTTCATTTCTTTCTCGCAGTCAGAAGGTTATATGAAACCTGTTATTTCCTCGTCACTTGCCCCTTTATCATGTAACTCGGCTGCAATAGTCACTTGCTTAGTCAAAAGTGCAGCTATACTGTAAGAAGGTCTCCTGCCTTGCAGCAGCTCTTGCATGTAAAGGACTCACTTTGATTTTGGTTGGTTAATGGTATGCTTTCATAGGCCTTGCAGACATGTCCAGTCACAAATCCCATTTTCAGTGGACAAGGGGCGACATAGTTAATGGCCAAATTGAGCGCCATTGGGTTAGAGCTTTTTAAAAATCACTAACCTAAAAGGAAAATTTGAGCTTTTATATCCCAATTCTGCGTTTTATACAATCTGCTCATTCATCACTGAAAGGCTAACTTTTTATATGTTTGCATACAAATGATACATACATATTTGTGCGAAAGTTATTACAAATAGTTGTACAGATAGTTACATTTTCTTTTTTGCATTGCTTTTGTTTTGGTCAACAAAAGTTAATTATATTATCAACTATATACAAATGATATTCTATCTAACATTACGGACACAGATCATCCATTATTTTTGTTTTCTTTGCTTACATAACCTATTCTTGTAGCTTTTTTTTAAATTAAGGTTGAACCACTGATGTCACATGAACTATTTTAATGATGTCCTTACTACATTTCTGGGCCTTGAACATGTCAGTTGCGTTGCTGTTTGTGCACGGTCAGGAAGCTTTTGGATTTCATAAAAAATATCTTAACTTGTTCTGAAGATGAACGAAGGTCTTATGGGTTTGGAACGACATGGGGGTGAGTAATTAATGACAGAATTTTTATTTTTGAGTAAATTAAACCTTTAAATTAATTGTAATTATACTTCCTAATACTGAAATGCATAGCAATTGAATTGTAACTCAGTTCAAATTAAGAAACCGTTTAATTCTGAACTGTGCTATAGCTTATTTAAAGGGGCTATATGCGATTTTCTGAAATTTAAACTCGCGACTGACACCTGTGGCCAAAAATCGGAACTGCTCTTCCTTTCTGCTCGCTCTCGCAGCGCGCGCTCGTACGTGCACACTTCACAAGTCATCCGCTGCAAAGAAGTCAACATTATGTTTACAGAGGTAAGAACAATCAAATACATATATTGTTTGAGAAACTAAGTTTGTTTGCAATATATATGACACAAAATGCACAGTAGTGCTTCAGAGTTATATAGTAATTAGTCTCAGCCTCAGACGTCACGCCCACGGAACTTTAGCTAAACGTCTGATGCATATGGTACACTTAACTGGAAACACTTCAGAAATGTCGAAGTCGTCATCTGATTCGTTGAATTTGACCGGATTTCCAGGAGACGCGAGTGTCGCGTTTATATTCGGTCCGCCGGGAAACAAAGCGCAGACTGATTTTCTCGACGTTTTGCTAAAAGGTGCTTATGCAGACGCCATTGTTGTTATACACATTTGCGACGTTCGCGAACAAATGACTGACTTACTGCTTGTTCTCCCTCTTCTTCGTTATCTTTCAATGCTGGTTATTTCAATGACTGACTTGTTGCACGCCAGTTTGTTGTTGTGGGGGCATTTCTACGCACAGAAACGTGACGCTGAACGAAACGATCTGTGATTGGTTGTTTGACATGTCGTTCAAACGGTCTTATGGGCGGGCCTTGGCCAACTAAAGCTGCCATGAATTCCAGACCTTCAGCCGTCAGCCTGAAGGTCTGGCTACGCGAGACTATATAGTAATAGTGTTTGTATATTTCAGTGTTTGTTTAGAATAGTGTAAGTGTTTTAAAAATCGTAACATAAAATGAAGATAATGTGTCACAAAATGACAGATCTGAGCTCCCTCCAAGGCTCAAATGCGAAGCCGATGTTCACTCTAGTCCTTGCTCGGCGCCGGTCGCTCTCAATCTTCGATCTTTTTCGGGCACTTGTCAGGGGTTTAACTTTTTTAATCTTCTGTGGAGTTACTGTTGGTGTCAGAGTTGTCCTGGGTCTCTTCTGTGTATTCGCACAATCCATTGCACTGCTTGCGAGTGTAGGCTAATTGCTGACTAGCGGTGGTGGCAGAGTGATCTGAAACGTTTAACATGAACGCGCTTGACGTCACATCCGCAGACAGCACGCGAAAAATCTGACCCGACAGAAAATAGGAAAAATAGGATACAGGCTTATAGGTGCACCCACTGTGAGCTGACAAGGTGTCAGTATGCTCATTAGGAGATGTTTGAGTCATAAATGGTCAAATAAAAAGGCTATTGTTACGTTTATTTTGGGGGAAAAGTTGCATATAGCCCCTTTAATGATCAAAGTTAAGTTTTTTTTCCAATGCAGAATTTCATAAATCATAAAAAATCCCATTGACTTCTATTAAAGGGGTCATCAGATGCAAAACTCACTTTTACATGTTGTTTGAACATAAATGTGTGTTGGCAGAGTTTGTACACGACCACCCTATAATGATAAAAATCCACCCAGTTGTATTTTTTTAATCTTTATAAGTAATATCCCCTTTTTCAAATAAAGCCATGGCAGAGAGGGGCGGGGTGAGTAGAGTTCATTAGCATTTAAAGGCAAATGCAACAAAACAACTCACTTGGTAAAAAGAGTGTTTTTTTTTTTTTACATTACCACTGAGAAGTTTAACCAAAGTATGTTATAGACTTCTCATTAAGACCCTATCGAATCATATCAACTTGTCGAAAATGGTCATCCAATGACCCCTTTAAATTTTTTTTTTTTCTTTTAGATCAGACTTCGTCAAGTCAATATTCAGAGTAGGTCTTACCCAATTTTCCATTTCAAGATCAGTATAAAGATGTTCCGACAACTGCATGATTAAGTTTCAGATCCAAGCACTGCGTTAGTCTATATGAGCCATACGTAGTCAGTGCTACACAATATTTTCACCAGGAATGCTGTATTAAATTTCAATGAGATAGCGATAGAGCGGAGCCTTTCTCAATTTAGAAGCATTTCACAAGTTTTCTTGTGATAATGAATTTTTTATTGCCATCTCTGGCATGATGAATGGATGTGTCTATGGCATGTCTACAGGAATATCCATTATGCTGTGCCGTGACATGACGCTTGGATCCGCGCTGTAGAAAATGCTCACACGACCAGCTTTGACATCAATTAAACAGCCTTACAGCTCAGGGGCATGTGGAGCAGCCAAACGCTCGTCTATACGAGGACACATCACCCGGGAGGGCTGGATCAGAGCGCGGGAGGCATCACAGTTCACTAAGTTCCCTTTCTGTGGCCAAAATGGCACAATGATTTGTCCTGTGCCAGTTTGAGCGTGAGTGTTTGATCGATAACCCGTGCCTCGCCATCATTATTCTGATGTCTATTTGAATGGATGAGAGGAGGCAGGCAAAGAAAAGCGAACGAGGTGGTGGAGGGTGTAATATGAAGCGTGTGAGTCTTAAGACTGAAGAGCGTGGAAATTGAATGGCAGTGGATCCAGGGCCAAGCTCTTGAAGTGGCTGAGTTTTAACCCAGGGCTCTCCTATAACCATCTGCTTGTTGCTTGCACAGATGCTGCTCGAACCAGTTATTATTTGACAAGTGCTAGTGGCCAAAATTGACCAGCCTGGCCTTTTTGCCATTACATTTTAGAAGTGGTCAAGCGGCTGATCATGACTCTGTACTGGAGAAAATGATTTCTGGAGGCCAATGAGGCTAAGCTGCTGTCTGTGATCCTCGCGGCTCCCATTTTCCATTGCCATCATCTCGAGCATGTAATTTCAAAACTTATAGCAACACAGTGGGCTTTAGTAATCAAAGCTGTTACGGGCGTAGCACGAACAGCAGATGAGGTTCCGATCTGTGCCAATTTCAGAGCTTGGATATATATCACATAAAAACAATCAACAGAGCGTCTTATATCACAGGCTGAGATGACAATGACAGGGCAGAAAGCCATGGCAGATATTAAATGTGAGAGATATGGTGCCCTAAGGAAGCAAAGCAGGCTGGTTTTCAGACAGACAATTAAAAAGAGGGACTGAGCGCGTCTTTGAAATGCTGTTTTTCTTAATAGTCAAGTTGACCTTTGCTTCGCATGGGCACGTTTCGAAATAGCTGACATGACAGAGAAGAGAACATGGGTCATTTGCACAACAATGGCTAACAGTCTTAGTAAGGCTATGGGAGCATGAACCTTTTACTGCAGCAGTGAATATTTTCAAAATACACAGTTGCTTTTTTTACATACGGACAAGTCATTAAAGGATTACTTCCAGAATAAAAATTTCCTTATCATTTACTCACTCCCATGTCATAAAAGATGTTCATGTCTTGCTTTCTTCAGTCGAAAAGAAAGGTTTTTGAGGAAAACATTCCAGGATTTTTCTCCATATAGTAGACTTCAATGGCTTCAAAGAGCTGTACATGATCCCAGCCGAAGAGTAAGGGTCTTATCTAGTTAAACGATTGGTCATTTTCTAAAAAAATAAGTAATAATTAATGAAAGGTTCTTTGAGGAACCAAAAATGGTTCTTCTATAGCATCACCCTTTTTGAACCTATATTTTTAGGAGTGTATGTATCAGATCTGTGTCACATGCATCAGGTTTTAAAGAAACAGCGTTGATTTTAAAGTGAAACCTGCTGAAGTCTGTAATTGAATCAAAGAACAAACAAAAAAGGGAAATCACTCGACTGCTCTAGTCACTGATTAACTTTTGTAGCTTGAATAAAGATTAATCTGTGTTATGCATATAATTTATAGTTTATGTGAAGATTGTTTTAAAATAACTTAAATTAGAAATTATATATTTCAGAGCCTATGTTAAAAAATAATCGCTTTCAAATATGCTGCAAAGTTGAATGGCTATAATTCATAGGTAAAATAGAGGAAAAATGCATTTAATAAAGACACAAGTAGCAGGAGAAATCAAAAACATTGTAAATATGTTTAGTCATTGTAGCAGTAATAACTGCCTGTTTTTGCAAAAAGAGTTTCATGGCCGGTAAATTTTATCACGTCACCGGCCATTGGCAGGTGTGGCGAAAAGTTAGTTTTAGGCCCTATAGTGCAAGATGAGTATTTGTGATTTAAAAGTATATACATTTTATTTATTTATTTTTAGAAAATGACTGATTGTTTTGCTAGATTAGACCCTTATTTCTTGGCTGGGATTGTATAAAGCTGTTTGAAGTTGCAATGAAACAGCAATTTAGACCTTCAACCCATTGATTCCCATTAAAGTCCACTATATGGAGAAAAATCCTGGAATGTTTTCCTCAAAAACCTTAATTTCTTTTGGACTGAAGAAAAAAAGACATCTTGGATGACATGGGGGTGAGTGAATTATCAGGAAATTTCAGTTCTGCAAGTAAACTAATCCTTTATTTTTTTTTTCTTGCTGTAAACATAAACTGGTGTAGAAACAGTTTTCATTTAGAAATTGCTAGTAAAATTCACAATTACAAAGAAATGGCAAGTAATGATTTAATTAAAAAAATGGAAAGAATAGTGGTAAAATTGGACAAGTTCAGTGATGGGACATTATCAAATGTGTGTATTTGTTTGTGGTTAAACTTTTCCCTCATTTTTCTCTGCCTTCGCTGGCATGACACCATAGTGAATGTGTCTGGATTCGAATCTGCTCTCTCTGTTGACATTCGATTAGAAATTTTCCTCCAGGTTGGAGAGGACAAGTGTGGCAGAGACAGAACTCATGCATCAGAGACTTTGGTGGCTGAAGAGCCCGCAACTTCTGCATGATGGATAAAGCTGCTTTTTCTCCAGTCATCCTCCTTGACTGAGTGCTGGGTTGAGTGATGCTGGGTTGGGGTATCGGTTTGGTTCTGTGACTAAGATAAAAGAGCCGTCTCATCTTACTCATGGCCCAGTTCAGATTGCATTTCCTTCTCTCGCTGAAGATGCATCCTGGGTTATGCCTGCTGAGGCTGATCGTACAGTGAGGAAGACACTCTCTGTTCTTAAAAAAAGACTTTCAGCTGAATGCTGCAACCTTCTTGCCACATTGCAAAGATGATATTTTGATCCTGGCAAAACTGAATCAATATGCTCATTATAGACTTGCTATTTTGTATAAACGTTCACTGATGTCTGCAACTTAAAAATCATTCAAACTCTTTCCACACTTCCGATTTTTGGATGTTTCTCCATGTCCTTAAAAATTCTCATTTATCCGACAGAACGTTAGTGCAGAATGTCAAGTACTTTGGTTTACTGGGTGGATTTGGTTTGTTTTCTGGTTTTATAAAATAAAACAACCATATATAAAATAGTACTTTTCCATATGCAAGTAATATTGTGAAGTATTATTACATTTTTTTTATTGAATTATTTCTTTGATAATAATAAAGTGCAGAAGAACAGCATTTGTTTAAAATACAAGTGTTTTGTAACATTATATATTTGTCCCTGGACCACAAAACCAGTCTTAACTAGTACGTGTATATTTGTAGCAATAGCCAAATATATTGTATCGGTCAATATTATCAAATGCCAAAAATCATTAGGATATTAAGTAAAATTCATGTTCCATGAAGATATTTTGTAAATTTCCTACTGTAAATATGTCAAAACGTAATTTTTGATTTGTAATATGCATTGCTAAGAAGTTCATTTGGACAACTTTAAAGGCAATTCTCTCAATATGTTTTTTTTTGCACCCTTAGATTCCAGATTTTCAGATAGTTTTATTTCGGACAAATACTGTCCTATCCTAACAAACCATACATCAATGGAAAGCTTATTTAATCATATATTTATTCAGGTTTCAGATGGTGTATAAATATCAATAAAAAAAAAAAATACCCCTTCCTGTTTTTTTATTTTTTTGCGCGTTTGTCACACTTTAATATTTCAGATCATCAAACAAATTTAAATATTAATCAAAGATAACACAAGTAAACACAACATGCAGTTTTGTATTTTTGTTTTATTATGAAGGGAAAACAAAATCCAAACCCGGTGTGAAAAAGTGTTTGCCCCTAAACTTAATAACTGGTTGGGCCACCCTTAGCAGCAACAACTGCAATCGTTTGCGATAACTTGCAATGAGTCTGTTACAGCGCTGTGCAGGAATTTTGGCCTACTCATCTTGGCAGAATTGTTGTAATTCAGCCACATTGGAGGGTTTTCGAGCATGAACCGCCTTTTTAAGGTCATGCCACAGCATCTCAGTAGGATTCAGGTCAGGACTTTGACTAGGCCACTCTAAAGTTTTATTTTGATTTTCTTCAGCCATTCAGAGGTGGATTTGCTGGTGTGTTTTGGATCATTGTCCTGCTGCAGGACCCAAGTTCGCTTCAGCTTGAGGTCACGAAGATATGGCCGGACATTGTCCTTCAGGATTTTTTGGTAGACAGCAGAATTCATGGTTCTATTTATCACAGCAAGTCTTCCAGGTCCAGAAGCAGCAAAACAACCCCAGACCATCACACTACCACCACCATATTTTACTGTTGATATGATGTTCTTTTTTCTGAAATGCTGTGTTACTTTTACGCCAGATGTAATGGAACACACACCTTCCAAAAAGTTAAAAAAGGGTAAATATTTTCCCAAAAGTCTTGGGGATCATCAAGATGTGTTCTGGCAAAACTGAGATGAGCCTTTATGTTTTTTGCTTAGCAGCGGTTTTTGTCTTGTTGCGGGGTCTTTTGTGACCTCTCGGATGAGTCGTTGCTGCGCTATTGGGGTAATTTGGTCAGCCGGCCACTCCTGGGAAGGTTTACCACTGTTCCATGTTTTCGCCATTTGTGGATAATGGCTCTCGCTGTGGTTCTCTGGAGTCCCAAAGCTTTAGAAATGGCTTTATAACCTTTTTCAGACTGATAGATCTCAATTACTTTCTTTCTCATTTGTTCCTGAATTTCTTTGGATCTCAACATGATGTGTAGCTTTTGAGAATCTTTTGATCTACTACACTTTGTCAGGCAGGTCCTATTTAAGTGATTGATTGATTGATTGTGAACAGGTGTGGCAGTAATCAGGCCTGAGTGTGGCTAGAGAAACTGAACTCAGGTGTGATAAACCACAGTTATGTTTTAACAGGGGGGGCCATCTTACAGTCCCTCCAGTTTTTCGCGATTCTGCGATCGCTGAATTTAATGCAAAATCAACAAAATGTCGCATTTTTTTGCAATCCTGCATAATTTGTCATTTAACCGCAAAATAATCGCAAAAAATGGTTATTCAAATATTTCAATAATAAAAAGATTTTAATATATATATATATATATATATATATATATATATATATATATATAGCCCTATATACATCATTTTATGTGTCCTTGCTGAATCCTTGTCAGAAATGTACAGTAGCCAATTCATAGTCCAGTCTTTAATGTATGTGCCTATATATAAACTGACTTTCAAAAAAAAAAAAAAAAAAAACTACCCTGAGAAATCCAGAGAAAAAGTGACAACAAGCTCTTCTACCCCAGACTACTCTATTTGTCTGATTTGGTCCACAGCTCCACTGATCATGCCACCGTCTCATACACTGTCGTTTTGCAGGGCTCATCTGCTGCCCCAGGGCATGTCAGCAGGCCATGCACTCTTTCACAGACAGCACTTTAGTATCCTTCCAAAAGTAGCTTCCTCCATGTATCGCATGCAAAATTACATGCATTCTATAAACCCTGACAAGTGAAACTGAAAATAAAACCACATTCATTGCCAACTGATGGTGATAATTCAAAATGGCTTGAATGTTTTGTGGATACGAGGATATACTGTTAACACCCTTCTGACAATGTGTTTTTTGCATACCTGGCCAGAATATGCACACCGTGCAGTCAGCATATGTATCACAGCATTTTTAGTCAGCTCAGGACTTCACACATACTCATGCTGTGCTGTAGTAGCTCAAGGGTTAGATTTTGTCTGTTGTTTGTAGAAATGTGATACTAATTTGCTCCTGTGAATCTAGGTGTTATCTAGCTTCACCTACAATAAACATGACACAAAAAAGGTTGAGAGTGATCTGTAAATAGCCTATAGGCATATTAATGCTTTAGATGTGATTGTGTAATAATCGACAAGAAGTGCCAGAATGCATCATAAATATTATATACACCTTTTTGAGATGCTCATATCCACCTTTTTTTTTTATAATTTATTGTAGTGCAACCAGTTTTTTCATTTAATGCACTTTGTTATTCTTCTCATTATTTCCTTACACTTAATAATAATACAGTAATGTAATACAGTGTTGCTACCTGAATAATCCACCTTTTTTGTGATAGTTGTTCATCATTTTTTCTGTTACTCTGAAAAGCCCTTCAGGTCCCACATATTCTTTGGTTTTTCAACATTTTTTGTGTATTTGAACCCTTTCCAACAATCACTGTATGATTATGAGATCCATCTTTTCACACTGAGGACAACTGAGGGACTCATATGCAACTATTACAAGGTTTAAATGCTCACTGATGCTTCAGAAGGAAAAACGATGCATTGGGATGTAAACCTTTGAACGGAATGAGGATGTGTACATTTTTCTTATTTTGCCTAATTTTTTTTTCCTTTAGAAGCTACAGGAGATACTTGCATGTTCCCCAGAAGACAAAATAAGTTAAATTTACCCTGATGTTTAAATACAAAAAGTTTTCTGGCTCTTAATGCATCGTTTTGTGCATTTGAACCTTCTGTAATAGTTGTATATGAATCCCTCAGTTGTCCTCAAAGATGGATCTCAAAAGCATACAGTCATTGTTGGAAAGAGTTCAAATACACAAAAATGCTGAAAAACTAAAGAATATGTGGAACCTGAAGGATTTTTCTGTAGAAAAGCAGACAGTTTTACTGTTCAGGACAAACAAGAACTCATGAACAACTATCACTAAACAAAAAGAGACAGCTGTGGATTATTCAGGTGACAACACAGTATAAAGAATCAAGTGTATGTAAACTTTTGAACAGGGTCATTTTTATAAAATCAACTGTTCTTTTCTCTTGTGGACTATATAAACATATTTTATGTGAAATATCCTATTCAGATCAGTACTAAATATAAAATAACATGCATTTTGTATGATCCCTCTTATTTTGGTCAAATAATTAACATTTAGCAGATTCTGCAAGGTGTATGTACACTTTTGACGTCAACTGTATATCAGCCTTTAATGACTTTAAATGATCTTTTGCTGATGTGTGATTCTTTTGCGATTAATTAAATTAATCAATCAGCACAGATTTATTCACTTGACAGCACAAATAATAAGTATTGCATCTGACAAAACAATTTAAGCTAGTTGTTGGTGCTGTCTGTGAAATCTTTTAGAGTGCTGTTTGCTTCAGATATGACTTTCAGACTGTTCTTCCTCGCTGCCATTACCTGCGTGGGCACACTTTGTTTTCTGAACAATTATCTTTTCTTTCTCTAAATTTGAAGAGCTCATCAGTGTTTCATCACTTTCTTATTGTATTGCCGATCTTTTTGAAATGTGGTGATGTGAATAAGACGAATGACATTTGGTGTGTGAATATGCTATTTTGTTTTATGCAAAATGTCTGTGCCATGTTAAATTTGTTCAGGACAGTGCAAGATTTTTAGCATGTTTATGTTTGCACAGAAGAACAAGGGTTGTGGATTTCCTGAATCCCATAGGCACAAAATGTGATTGTCTCTACATCCATATGGGTAAATTGAGAGCCATTATCCTTAAATTATTTACATGTTTACTTTAGTGCAACACTAAGGTCGATCTATATAGCAGACTCAGAGAGAACAGACACAAAGGTACATTTCACCTCCCCTGAGACGTGCTGCTTTCTTGATGTCAAAATAATGCCTGCTTTAAATGCTTATAGGTCAAGAGATGTCAAAAGGACCCTTGAGTACATAAGTGTTTGGCACATAAGGAGATAATCTTCATAGAAAGGCAACAGCAAGTTTATAGTGCTATATTATGAACTTAATATATTATTGATAGTAGGTTTAGCCAAAGGACATTCTATAACGGGTGTCAAAAGGTTACATCTTCATATCATTACATGCAGGTTACGCTATATTCTAGTAGCCAGGTGGCGACAAGTGTCTTTATAAATGAGTCATTTGAATCATTCACACAATTGATTCACAATCGCTGATTCATTCAGTCAATCAGTGACCTGCTGCATTCGGAATAGCATACTAGCATACTGCTAATGTGATATTCCAAATTCGTCTGCTGTTTATGAAATGTCTGCGTGAGTCATTGATTCATTCACTCAAACCAATTCGGTCAAGAACCTCCGGAATGAACTGTGTTTTGCTCGAAGACACAGGACAATTTAGCTATTGTTGGAACTATTTTCAATGGCGGAACAAAAACACAATGTAAGGCAATGTAAGTTCACTCACTATTAACATGTTGTTTAAGGAACTGTTGTATAAAATCAATGTACATCGCTTGCAGTCGATTATCTATTTGATTGCACAGGTATTTGCCAAAAATTAGAATACTGAAGGAAAGTCCATTTATTTCAATAATTTGTTTCAAAAAGTGAAACTTGTATGTTATATTAGTTCACTACACACAAAGTGAAATATTTCAAGCATTTATTTGTTTCAATTTTAATGATTATGGATTAAAGATAAAAATAAAAAAATCCAGTATTTCACAAAATTAGAATATCATGACAAAGTTCAACATTGTAGGCTCCCTGTGTCCCAATCTAGTCAGCTAATTAACGCAAAACATTTGCAAAGGTTTCCTCAGCCTTTAAATTGTCTCAGTCTGGCTTAGTAGGCTTCAGAATAATGGGGAAGACTGTTGACTTGACGGTTGTGCAGAAGACCATCATTGGCACCCTCCATAAGGAGGAAAAGTCTCAAAAGGCAATTGCAAAAGAAGCTGGATGCTCACAGAGCACAGTATCAAAGTATATTAACAGAGCGTTAAGAGGAAGGGAAAAATGTGGCCGGAAAAGGTGCACAAGTGACAGGGATGACCGTAGCCTTGAGAGGATTGTCAAGCAAGGGTGGTTCAGGAATCTGGGGGAGCTTCATAAGGAGTGGACTGAGGCTGGTGTCAGTGCATCAAGAACCACCACATACAGACGTCTGCATGACATGGGCTACAGCTGGAGAATTCCATGCTAAGGAGAAAAAGTACAGGTCTGTTGCCCAGTGGTCCCAAGTTCTGTTTTCAGATGAAAGCAAATTTTGCATTTCATTTGGAAATCATTTGAAATCAATCACTTCATGCTTCCTGCTGCCCACAAGCTTTTTGGAGATGATGATTTTATTTTCCAGCAGGATTTGGCACCTGCCCACAAAGCCAAAACTACCAGTACCTGGTTTAATAGCCATGGAATAACTGTACATGATTGGCCGGCAAACTCGCCTGACTTAAACCCCATTGAAAATCTATGGGGTATTGTCAAAAGGAAGATGAGGAAACAGAGACCCCAAAATGCAGACGAACTGAAGGCCAATATCAAAGCAACTTGGGCTACCATAACACCTCAACTGTCAAAGGCTGATTGCCTCCATGCTACGCCGCCTTGATGCTGTAATTAGTGCTAATGGAGGCCCAATAAAGTACTGAGGACATAATACAGTACATTAACACACTTTTCAGAAGGCCAACATGTGTTTAAGATCCTTTTTTTATTGGTCACATGAAATATTCTAATTTTGTATTCTTAATTTTTGTTTTTAATCCATAATGATCAAAATTGAAACAAATAAAGGCTTGAAATATTTCACTTTGTGTGTAGTGAACTAATAAAACATACAAGTTTCACTATTTGAAACAAATTATTGAAATAAATGGACTTTCCCTCGATATTCTAATTTTTTGGCACATACCTGTATAATATATTGCTTAAATGACAAAGAGCAAGTTCTTGTCATGAGCATAATATCATTTGAAACACGAAATAATCTGTCAACACTCTTTCAGTTAACACATGTTGTTGTGTTTAAGACTTGACTAATGGTACGAAAAAGATGAATATGAACTAAGATAGTCGAGCAACAGTTACATAAGTAAAATACAAAGTAGTCGTGTTATTGTTATTTAGTTATATTTTGAAGCAATGTAACTTAAAACATGTTTACAAATGCAACTTGATGAGATGACTTGGTTTTAATTAATGATACTTGCTCACTGATAGTCTCAAGGCAAAATATATTACAGTCTTTTACTTGGGAAAAGTGTCAAATAAACATGAAATTACATTGGACTAAAAAGCTGAGATGTCTGCCGGTGATTTAAAAATGTGCAAAAATAAGTTTCTATTTATCCTTTATTTAAGTGATATTTCCCTCCTCTAACCTCTAGATTAAAAACTCACCCTGACATTAAAGACTTTGAAATGTCCTACACAGCTATATATATATATATATATATAAACTTTCTGAGGCCTTAGGTGAGAAACTTTGCATGGCTTTTTCAAGGCTTTTTTTTTTGCCAGCTAAGGCCCAGATCCTGGTCTCCTGACCTTTTGCAGTTTTTGGGAGGCCCTGTCAAGTGAATTAATTGCCCCATGACATACATTGCAGCTGGATAAGTCCCACGCCTGCCTAGCCCAGCAAGCTCCATTAATTACATTAGTCCTTTCCGAACTGTAGGTCTGTCGCTTCAGCCTCCTTCTCCAAAAAGAGTGTGTGTCAGTAGACATTTTCCCCCTTTCTGCAATAGTGTGTGTGAATGAGAGAGATATAAAAGAGAAAACTCTCAGTTAAGCCATTTCCATGTGCATTTCAGAGGCTGGAAGGGACCCGAAGGATTCGCTCTTTCAACACACCATCAGACCAAGCTCAATATCAAGCCTATGCAGAAACCAAATACAGCCTTGGGATCCAAATTAAGGTAAGTAAGAGAAATATTATCATCAAAACACATCAGGAGTTTGGCTGCAATTAGCAGCGTGTTGGATGTTGAAAAGCCCTGGAAGTGTGAGTTGCATCCCGTCCTTCAGTTCTTCCTCTGCTGTTTAAAATCCCTTTGAAGAGGACCTTTCCCTGTTGACCTGTTCACTAGACTAATGAGGGTAATTTCGTAGCCTTGACATCCCCAAACCCACCCCTTCCATCATCCTCTACTCCCACACAGTTCCACCTCCTACTGTTTAATTGGCTAAGATCTGGTTCCAACAGATTTAATGTTATCTGCACGTGGCTTGTATCTGTTGTTTGTAACAATGATGTAACAATGCCACCACTTGATGATCCATAATTCTACAGTTTTTGTACTCTTAAAAAATGGACCGTAGCTCTTCATGTTCATGTTGCTGGATAGTATTTCCTTCTTTGATAAGGATAAACACTAGATAATAGAGTGCTCTTGCACTGAAGTCAGTTTTCTGAGTCCTTCCACTTATGTGAAGTAGCACAGATATGCCTCAAAATATCACTTAGAATGCAACCTCAAGAGATTCACTACAAATAATGGAAGATACATTGTCAAGGTCATCTCGCTGTAATTTTGTAAATGCTGTGGTATTTGCCTTTATCTGAAGAACAAAAACAGCTTTTTGTTTCTGATATGGGATTGACAAAGCAGATTCTGCTGGAAGTATGACCGCTGCACAAAAAGTTGATTTATTTGTTTGTTAATTTATTAGGGCACCTTACCTTAGACCCGCCCTCATCGAGCTGAAACAGTCCGACTCCGATCGATTGAGGTGATCTGTTGTTGGATGTAATAATGAACATAGCAGTCGTCATTTACTCCCGACATCTGAGCTGCTGAAAATGAAGAGGATAACGTTACTTTTGTTTTTAAAAGGAAAGCGCCGATCCCGATCTACATATGCGTCTATGTTCGTGCAAATCGTTCCTGATGCAGCTTCACCCACAGCATTTTTTTACAGAGCTGATTTTGACAAGGTAAAGGGGTGTTTTTTTACACTACTATTAATTTTTAACCAAAGTATATTATAGACTTTTCATTAAGACCCTAAAGAATCATATGAACTTGTGGAAAATGGGCATTCGGTGACCCCTTTAAGATATTTCACATAAAAGATGTTTACATATAATCCACATGAGAAAATAATAGTTGAATTTATAAAAATGACCCTGTTCAAAAGTTTACATACACTTGACTTTTTGTTTGTTTAGTGATAGTTGTTCGTGAGTCCCTTGTTTGTTCTGAACAGTTAAACTGCCCGCTGTTCCTCAGAAAAATCCTTCAGGTCCCACAAATTCTTTGGTTTTTCAGCATTTTTGTTCGAACCCTTTCCAACAATGACTGTATGATTTTGAGATCCATCTTTTCACAATGAGCACAGCTGAGGGACTCTCATCCAGCTACTACAGAAGGTTCAAATGTTCACTGATGCTCCAAAAGGAAAAAAACTTTTTGAATTTTAATATTTGGGAAAATGTAACTTATTTTGGCTTCTGG
>NC_133380.1:19216547-19242969 GCF_049309525.1 Garra rufa
AGACTTGAGGGCTGTTCACAAAAATTGCATTATTGTTTTTAGGCTGTGCTTATTTTTAAAATGTTGGTCTACATAAACATGCACAATTGCACATGGATTTGTCTTTGATATTGCTTTACGTCTTGCTTGTTGCTTGTAATTTCTTAACACATAATTATTTAACCAAACACAATAAATGTACAGCCCTATTATTTATTGATTCTTTTTTGTTAGATTAAACTCTAGCCCTCAGGCGGAATGAGGAGATAAGAGCAGATGAGAGAAAATGACATTTTGGACAAACTCCAGACTAGAGATGAGCATGTATTGCATCATGGATTAATGGCAAAACGTATGGCAATGCCATGACGCCTCAGCCTTGAGGGACCCAGATGTGAAAGGAACAAAAAAGACTGAACAGCTGAATCTGCCATGATTTGGCGCTAGTCACAGCCCTGCCTAAAAATAGAACCCAAATCAGAATTTCAAATGAATCTCAGTGTTTGAAGATCAGTTATGTCCACAGGATACATTCTCCTGTTAATTCTCTCACTCGCTCATCCACTTTCTCATTTACATCAGGCAATTGATGTAATTTTTTATGTCCCTGATATGTAGTGCCTCTTTCAATTTAGAAAAATATGCAACTCCAAATATACTACACAATAAATACTGAAGACAAACTTCTCTTGGGGAGAAAAAATACTTGGAGAAACACAAGTGGGTCATGCAAAAGATTCAGCCTGAGTTGTCTGGAGAGAACTTTCCATCTCAAAGTTATAAATGTAAATATAAAGTATACAGTTGTGGGTGGTTTATGCTTAATTTTATCTGTAGAAAATATTGCATTGTAAATTGTGAGTTTACATCATTCATGTTTTTGTTGTGTTCCTGATACTGTTTGGCAGATTACAAGTGACAGGACCCTGTATACTATACGATTCCCCTTGAAGCTGATGCTATGATGAGCAGCTAGCGGTCTCACTGGGAGATCTCCAGCTTTAGAAAGCCAGGGTGTCAGGAAATGTCACAGGGACACAAGAAAAGATATACACAGAGTGCTGACACCAACTGTTTAATTATTTAGAAGCAAAATTGATGTCATAGACAGGATACTGGGAAGATGATGGACTGTTTGCATCAAATTATCCATCTGTTTATGCTAAACATGAAGATTCCATTTAAAATTGCACATGGCTCTGCTTTACCATGAGGCAGAAAAAAACATATCATGATAAAGATATTGTGAATTTATTTCCTACATTTCCTACATATTTTCAGTATTATATATATATATATATATGTATAATCATCATGTTACAGAAGATTTCAAATAAATGCTGTTCTTTTGCACTTTCTATTCATTACTGTTTCATTCTACTTTCTATAGCAAATTATTCATCAGGTTTATATATAAGAGTACTCTTAATGATGGGTAGAAAAAAGATAGTGTCACAATAAAGATAGAAACAGTCTAATATTTCTGCAGCCTCTGTCATTTATGTTAATCAAACAACAAAAGAGAGAAAATCTCTCACTGCTCTTGACTAACCCTGTTGAAAAAAACAGCATATGCTGGTTAGGTATGTCTTGATGCTAAGATGCTGGTTTTAGCTGGTCCTTTGCTGGTTTAAGCTGGTCCTTTGCTGGTGTATGCTGGTCCTTTGCTGGTTTATGACCAGCATAAAACCAGCAAAGGTCCAGCATAAACCAGCTAAAGACCAGCATTAACCAGCAAAGACCTTATTTGAAGCAAAAATAACAATATTGTGAGATATACACCAACAGTCAAAAGTTTTTGAACAGTAAGATTTTTCATGTTTTTTAAAGAAGTCTCTTCTGCCCACAGAGCCTGCATTTATTTGATCCAAAGTACAGCAAAAGCAATAATACTGTGAAATATTTTTACTATTTAAAATAACTGCTTTATATTTGAATATATTTAAAAATGTAATTTATTTCTGTGATCAACGCTAAATTTTCTTTAGTGTCACAGAAATCATTCTAATATGCTGATTTGCTGTTCAAGAAACATTATTATTATTTTCATTATTATTATCAATATTTAAAACAGTTCTGAAAAAAGATAAACATTTATCTAAAATAAAAAGCGTTTGTAACATTATAGACTATACCATTCAAAAGCTTGGATTTTTTTTTTTGTGGGGGGGAGGAAATTATAGAAATGAATACTTTTATTTAGCAAGGATGATTTAAATTATAATGTTAAATACATTTAATGTTACAAAAGGTTTCTATTTCAGATAAATGCTGTTCTTCTGAACTTTCTGTTCATCAAAGAAACCTGAAAAAAATCTACTCAGCTGTTTTCAACATAATAATAATAAATGTTTTTTGAGCAGCAAATCAGCATATTAGAATGATTTCTGGAAGACTGGAGTAATGATGCTAAAGTGTAATAAAATGTGTTGCTGTACTTTGGATTAAATGAATACAGGCTTGGTGAGTAGAAGAGACTTCTTTAAAAAACATTAAAAATCGTACTGTTCAAAAACCTTTGACTGGTATCACATGTGATATAATAATTTGGTCATATCGTCCACCCCTATTTATAATATAGACATATCTATAACATTTAATGAGTCTTTATATGGCAATGTATAACTGTCTTTATATTTTACAATAAGATTTTCCTTGCAAGGGTTTAACATCCCTTACTATAGATGAGCTTAGTGGGCCCTCTTTGTAACAGGTCGACTTTCTTCGTTTTTTTTCCCTCTGCATTTCCTTAAGAAATAAATGAACTTTTGATGTTGCAATATTTTCATTTAGCCATGAGGATTTTTGATCAAACCTTCTGCTTTGATCTGTACAGGAAAATGCAAATTAAAAATGCTATATAATATTTTACAGAATCAAGAAGCTAGTGCGGTGAAGCAAGAACTGTGAAGTTTGTAGAAGTTTTAAGATATGAGCTGATGGGCAGTAGGGGGAATTCAGGCTCAACAGACATTAAAATGTTCCTTGCAGATAAAGCAGCCTTCCTTAACACTAGGGGAAAAGCGGGAAAATCACCAGTCCAGATAGAACGAAAGAACAGAATGAGAAATGATATAGAAGAAATGGGGAAGAAGCCACTAACACTCACTGAGGATTCCAAACCACATGAATTATGCATTCCTCCATGAGAAGGTGAAATAATCCTCAGTCTCACTTTTTAAAGGCCTTAGATTGATAATCCCTCCTTTTATTTCAGAATGCCTGTCTTTCACTCTTTCTTTTTCTTTATCTTTCTTCTGCTACTACCTTTACCCTCTAATCATTATTGAATGTGTGGGGTTCAACACGAATCCCTGGAACTAGATTAGGAGTCAAAATGTTTCTGGATGTACTTCAATAATGAGGCTGGTTGGCCACATGACAGAGCTCAGACTGTTTCACAGTTGCCAAACTTTCTGGCTTTTTCCTGTTTTTGACTTCAAAGCATTAGTTGAATCAAAATGATAGTTTGTTTAGTTTAGTCCATGGGTTCTCCCTTTGATCACATCTAAATGTATATATCTGTTAGTGTGAAAAATTCACTTTTAGCATATTCATGTTTAAAATGTAAACTGTTTCTCTTTCTGGAAATTGAATCCTGCTCTACAGATTTGTGTTAGATACCCTCTATATTGACAACATGATGGCCCCCTTGCAAAGGACCCCATACCTGAAGCTATATATTCATTTGCATTTAATATAATGCATACAGTTGAAGTCAAAAGTGTACATACACCTTGCAAAAAATATGCAGAATGTTAATTATTTTATCAAAATAAGAGGAATCATACAAAATGCATGTTATTTTTTCATTTAGTACTGACCTGAAAAAGATATTTGACATAAAAGATGTTTACATACAGTATTGTTCACAAGAAAAAATAATAGTTAAATTTCTCAAAAAATTTACATACACTTGATTCTTAATACTGTGTTGTTACCTGAATGATCTGCAGCAGCATATTTATTTATTTATTTATTTTAGTGGTAGTTGTTCATGAGTCCCTTGTTTGTCCTGAAAAGTTAAACTGCCTGCTGTTCTTCAGAAAAATTCTTTAGGTCCCACAAATTCCTTGGTTTTTCAGCATTTTTGTGTATTTGAACCCTTTCCAACAATGACTGTATGATTTTGAGATCCATCTTTTCACACTGAGGACAACTGAGGGACTCATACGCAACTATTACAGAAGGTTCAAACACTCACTGATGCTTCAGAAGGAAACACGATGCATTAACAGTCAAGGGTTAAAACTTTTGAACAGAATGAAGATGTGTAACTTTTTCTTATTTTGCCTAAATATCATATTTTTATTTAGTACTGCCCTTCAGAAGCTACCGAAGATACTTACATGTTTCCCAGAAGACTAAATTAGTTTTAATTATTTTTTTTATTTTTTATTTTTATTTTTTAAAATTACCCTGAAGTTTTCACCCCCGGCTTTTGATGCCATTTGCTAATTTTTTTTTTTTATTTGATTTTTTTAAATACATTTTATGATTTTTTTTTTTTTTTTTCAGCTGATTTTTCCATGGACCTATTTGCTGGGAGTCCCTGGACAAAAACACTAATGTAAGTAATGCCCATTGGCTAATTATATATATTTTTTTATTTTATAAACTTTCATTTTAAGGATGTCCCATCCAAACTTCCTGTTTAAATAAAAATGTCAACACAGAAAACTAGAAAATGACGTGTGTGTTGAATCACATTAGCATCATTTCTCAGCAAAACACACTTATTTCATCACACTTATTTAATTTCATGGAACATGTTTTGATGTTCTTCTGGCAGGTTTGGGCATCATTTCTGACAGACACCCCAGGGCTTCAAAGTACAAAGTTTAATTGTCATATTGTCACATAGCCAAAATGCATGTGTTAATATTACAAAGACAAGACAAATGCAGTTAAAGACACTAAATGCACAGTAAATAAATGCAAAAAATGGTTCAGAACACGTCAAAGTTTCCTTAAAAAACTACACTCTTAAAAATAAAGGTGCTTCACGATGCCATAGAAGAACCTCTTTTGTCTAAATGGTTCCATAAAGAACCTTTAACATCTGAAGAACCTTTCTGTTTCACAAAAGGTTCTATGTGGCAAAAGAATGTTCTTCAGATTATAAAAAGCTAAGAAAAATGGCTGAATGGTTCTTTGTGGAACCAAAAATGGTTATTCTATGGCATCGCTGTGAAGAACCTTTTAAAGCACCTTTATTTTTAAGTAGTGTGTGGAAAAATGTCCATAATCCATTGCACTATGTGTATTTCGTAGCAGATATTAGCAGATAATGACATTTAAATATTGCACTTTGAAATATGAAACATAAGAAACACAGTTTGGTATTTATCAAAATCCAGAAACATTGTGTAATATTAGGAGGATTAGTCGAAAAGCGGAGAATGTTGCAAAATGAACAGCTGAAAAGATTAGGAGTTGATACTTTTAACAGACGCATCTGACACATTTGCAAATCCTCATTCTTGCTTTCTATTGTTATCGTGAGCAGTGGAGCTGAGCTCAGTGCAGATTGCAGTCATACAGCTCTGATGCTGCCCTTTTTGATCTAACAGGAAGTTATTACAAAGCTTCGCTAGGAAAGAATGACTGACACAATGACAGCATAAAGCAAAAGAGTTTTGAAACAGAAAGGGGCTTCAGAATTACTTTAAGGTTTGGAAAAGTGCAAGGATGTTTTTGACGAACGCACATCCCTTCTCATCCTTCAGTCGGTCTGGCTGTTTGAAGACTATTCACACTCCGTTTGGTAAAGAAAGTGATGTAAATATGTGTTGACACTGGAAGCTCAGCTAAAATTGGCGATGGGCGGCTTCACAAATATGTCTGCAGAAAAATCTTTGCCCTTTTGATGCTACTGTATCTGGACAGAGATTATTTTCGCTTGGAAGATCTCTGAAACTTTTTTACCAGTCAAAAGCCACGAGGAAACTGGCTGACAAGCGAGCTACGGTGGAAAAGATATGAACAATTTTTCTCTCCCACCAGCAATTGCAGCGGAAGATCTATTTTGTCGAGAACTTTTGTCGACCCCCAACAGATGTGCGGGGTTTCTGCCTCAATCTCACTTCCTTTTCCTCCTCAAGTCATTTGTAATGAACCAGCAGTCATTAGCTACAGCAATATCCACCCAAGCACATCTCATGTTTCAAAGATTTCACAGTTTTGATGGATCATACGGGCTTACGTCCCCAGACAATCTTTGCTACCACTTTCCATGTTTAAAAAGCTGTTCTTTGTTTGTTTTAGTCTTTTTAGAAGTTATTGCTCAGATGAGGAACGTTGTTTCAGCTCCTTCTGTTGTAAGATCTGGCAAACCTGAGAGAACTCCTCAGTGTTTTTATTTTTTTTATTTTTGTTGCGTTGGTGTGAATTATGAGGAGTCCCAGCGTGCATCACTGCCTAATTAAGACGCTTTGAGGACACTGTCATCACATACATGTGCTTTGATCTCAGATACGTACAAATGGCGCGCCCACGTCTGGAACCAAACGGTATTCCGAACGCCAACCCTTCACTACCAGTGCCAACCTCATTAGAGGGAGATCTACCTCTTCTGCACCACACAAATTGTAAACTTCAAGGAATTAGAGAAGATTTAAGCCCACGAATCATCTCTAGAGGTTTAATCTAATCCTTCCCATTTTAGCCACCGTTCCTTTCAGCTCCTGTCTGGAGTCAGACTGTCTTACACTTTCCATTTCAAATGATCCAAAAGCTGGCAGCGAGACTCCAACTGACCTCCACGTGCCTTTAAACACTCATTTCTAAACTCAAGGACTGCTTTAAAATTTTCTTTGCTGTAATATTCCCTATTGTTTACGCTAATTATTTAATTTGACCATTAAGATAACTAATTAGCCTCTTGGAAAAGTTTCTTATTTTGCCGCTTAACATTAATTAATTTAAAATCAAGCCAGAACATTAACAGCTCTTTTGGTTTTAATTGGGGTTATACAGATATTCAAGGAGAAATTAAAACACCCTTGTGATTTGGAGGGACATATTGAGGAACAGTCTCGAGAACCGTATGAAAATATTGAATATTTTCCAGCACCATGCATCCAGCTAAGGTTTTATGGTTGTATTACAGTATTATCTGACTGATTTTCCTCAACAAGTATTGCTTTGCCAGGTAAAATTCAGCATGTGACTGTAAATCGAGGCTGTTGAAGATTTCTGGGATGTTTTTTCCCCCTCAGGCGATCTGAATCAGCAGACAGGTCTTGGAAGCATAAATACACATGTGTATGTATAATTCTGTCACTAATTAATTGTGCCTAACTTCAGGCGATAGCTTGCCTTTCTGCTTCTAGCACCTGTTATAGTCGGCATGACAAACTTGCTTAACTACAGCATTGGCTTGACAGGAAAAAAAACAGCTCAATTTTAGCAATCCTATATTTATGTAGTTGACAGTTTATGGTGAAATTTTTCTCAGAAAGCTCCTTGAGGAGTCTGCTGTCATTTTCTCATTTTCCATCTAAACAAAGGACATAAATGACACTCTGTCTGATTTAAAGACATTAGATATTTGTTAGCTCAACTCACACAAACCAAGTGTCTTTGCATGAATCAACCCAATTAGTGGATGGCTGCTTTCTCCTGTGCTTGTCTGCAGTGTTGAGGATGAAACAGACTCAGGAACCAAGCACACACGGCACACTCAATCAGTGTTCTCTGGGACAAGATCAGCCTTTCATCAGATGGAACATGTCCGGCAGGACTCCAACCTGTGGCTCGAGGGAAAATAGGCTGCCATGCACTTACTCTAACAAAGCTGTTGTCAGAACAGTGTGGCTGGCTGCCGCTTCCATTTTGATGGTTTCATTCTTTGCCTATTTGACACAGGTCGTTCCCTTGGCATTCTGAGCTTTTGATTTCCAGATGAGCACAGGAGCGCAGTAGAGAATTCGACCTATATAGCACGACTATCTTTTACACCAGTATCGCTCTTTAGGAAGTGGAGAAAGGAAAATGACTTGTATTAGAAAGAGGAGTTCTTTTTGGCAAAGTGTCGCAGACCATTTTAAAAAAAAAACTCAAAAAGTGAAAAATATATGTCTGTGTTGTTGTTGTTATGATCATGTGATTGTCATGTCTTCATGATTTGAGAGCATCTGTGTGCTTAGGAGTAGTGGAGAATGTTAAATATTCCTTATACTACAACACTGTTGAATGCTTTAATACAATTGTGCAATTATTTTCGGAGAAACGCATGACAAAAGTAGTTCCAGGCAGATTTTGACCGTATTATGACCATATCACTTCGCCAAATGATTTCAGTTATTTCAAAGTTCCGTACAGCTTACAACAGCAAAAGAACCAAAACCCACAATGACACAAAATTGGATAAAGACAGCAAATTATTTCCGTGTTTTTGACAAAAAATTACATTTTATTATGTTTGGAAAGCACACTGTGTTTCTCCCGTTCTCACTCTCTTACAAACGCACACACACAGTACAGACACACTCACACTCACACAGAAACATGTTGTTAGCCCTGCTCAGACGATTTTATCAGTAAAATAGTTTAGCAGCTTAAAAGCTACATGTCATATCTGACTAATAACAGCGCTGTTTTTGAAACCGATAAACTTTCGCTATTAATAGAGACCGAAAACTGCTGAGAGATGGACACAGACAGTCTGCTGTAAAGGCTCAAGCCTCAGTTACTAGGTGTAAAATTATGTTTTGAAAATAGCGATGAAGGTGTGGGGTGAGATGCGTAAGAAATTATTCCTACTCACAAGACCGTTTTAAGGACAAAAACCTGACGAATATCTTAAAATGCATCATCTGAACAATTTCTTAAAGTTGCGAAAGTATTCATACCCCTTAATGTTTTGTTATGTTGCAGCCTTATGTTAAACTGCTTTAAATTACTTTTTTTTCACATCAATCTACACTCCATGCACCACAATGATAAAAAATAAAACAGATTTGTGAGAACTATGCGCATGTATTACAGTTTTTCTCAGTCGCTTTGGTACATTTCTCGAATCATCCTTGATATTTGCAAAACAGTAAGTGCATTTCTCAAAACAATTCTTACAAATAGCAAAACACCATGGATTACCTGCAAAAGCCAGTCTCTTGCTCAAAATCCTTAGTTCATCTCTCAAAAATAAAAATCTGTGTCAATGAACATGTCAGTGCCATCAGAAACAAGTCCTTGTGTCATTGTGTACGGATAAGACAGTCAAATGTTCTGGTGTAAACTATGGCTAAGGTTTCGATGACAATTATTGTGAATTGTAGGTTACACCTTAGTGTATGTGGGAGTTTGATTGCAAGACACTGGACACATTTACATTTGCGCTTTTACTGTTTGTACTGTAATTTGTTGGGTCATCTGTGTATGTGGCTGGCGATAATATACTTTCCATCTCCATGCTGAGAAAAATTCCTCAATAAGGGTTAAGGAATGGAAAGTAGGGTGAGAGGAACTCCATCAGCATCCTGTTGTGGGCCCCAGTCCATTGCCTGATGATGTTGGAGCTCCGGCTATATATATGCTTGCCAGTTGATAGTTCATGAGATGCACCTTTGTTAGAGAAAGTCAAGATTCACCTTAGAGCAATTTACCAATTTAGGACAGATTTAGAAAAAAAAAGTTTAATGGAAATGTTTCGAAATAAGCTTGACATATTATGACAACTTGTTCAACCATTTTGCATGTAAAGACTTATGCTATGAACCAATGCCTAAATGTTGTGGGGGGAGAGACTATTCAACAGAGACCCATTATAATACATTTTGATCAACATGACAAAAGCAATTGATAATGTAGGAAACAGCAGAGAATTGTACATAATCATTTGCATGGATGTACCAAAGCATTTGCAACTTGTTCAAAGAAATGAGAAACTGCTTTTTTGATGTGCACAAGTGACACAATGATGTGAAGATTGAACAGCTAGTTTTGAGAATTTTAATTCTAATCTGAGAAATGTACCAAAGCGACTGAGAAAAACTGTAAAAATAAAACACAGAAATAAATACATTAAGCATAAGTATTCATACCCTCAATGCGGTAATTAGTATAAGCACCTTTACAGCCTCAAGTATTTTTGGGTATGATGTTACAAGTTTTGGAAATTCTTTGCCTCACCTCTTCACCTCTCAAGCTCTGTCAGCTTGAATGGGGGCTGGCAGACATTTTCATGTTTCTCCAGAAATGTCTGAATGGGTTCACTCAAGGACATTCACAGAGTTGTCTATAAGCCACTCTTGCTGTGTGCTTAGGGTCATTATCCTGTTGGAAGGTGAACCTTCTGCCCAGTCTGAGGTTCTGATTGCTCTGGACTGCATTTCAATTGCTATCTCTATATTTTGCTGTGTTAGGCTTTCTTTCTACTCTGACGAATTCTTCAGTCCTTGCTGCTAAAAAACAGACCCACGTCATGAGGCTGCTACCACCACACTTTACTGTAGGGATGGTACTGTGCAGGTGATGAGCAGTGCATGATTTCCTCCATACATGATGCTCAGAATTGAGATTCATCAGACTAGAGAATCTTGTTTCTCATAATCTGAGAGTTCTTTAGGTGCTTTGTTGCAGTTGTGGGTGTTCATGTGTCTTCACTGAGGAGTGGATTGAGTTTGGCCACACCACCATAAAGACTGGATTGGTGGAGTGTTGCAGTGATGTTTGTCCTTCTGTAAGTTTCTCCTATCTGCATATATGATCATGGAGCTCAATTAGAGTGACTATCAGCTCTTTTTCATCAGTTGCTCAGTTTGGCCAGGAGGCCGACTCTAGGAAGAGTCCTAGTGGTTCTAAACTTCTTCCGTTATGGATAGTAGAGGCTACATGCTTCTATGAACCTTCAATGCAGCCTGTCTCTGAGCTCTACATACAGCTCTTTTGACCTCAGGTTTTGGATTTTGCTCTGATATGCATTTTCATTTGTTAGACCTTTTATTGAGAGGTGTGTGCCTTTCCAAATCAAACTCATTCAAATGAATTTTCCACAGGTTAACTCCACTCGAAGTGTAGTAACATCTACAAGCGATATGAATGCTCCTGAGCTCATTTTCAAGTGCCCCAGTGCAATAGAATGATTTTCATTTTTTATTTACAATAAACTTGCAGTTGTTACAAACCTGTTTTATGCTTTGTCATTATGTGTAGATTGATGTGGTAGAAAAAGTCATTTAAAGCAGTAAGGCTGGAACATAACAAAACGTGAAAAAATGAAGGGGTATGAATACTTTCGCAAGGCACTGTACTTACTTGTTTTTTTTTTATATTATAATGTTTATCTTTCCCAAATTTTAGAACGTTGTTTATTTTTAAGTTTTGAAATGACATTTTGAATCCCATATGTGAGCTTAGACTTTTGAACCCCCAATGTTTGTATTCACGGTTCAGTTGTATTTTTTCATTAAAATTCTTAGGAGCATCCATGCTTTTTCAGAGTATATTAAAAATCTGTAAACTCTCAAGTGCTGAAGATTTGAGTGTTTTCAAGCTGTTTTGCCCTTTTGTGTTACCTGTACAGACAGAGCAGGTGAAGCAGTACAGTGACTTCCCCCTGAGCTCCTCTTCTGGATTGGCATCCCCAGAGGCTCTGAATTATTCAGACCGTCTCCAAGAGAGCAGTACCAAATCTCAACCATTTGAGCGGTTAATGTCTGCAACCACTGCAAACATTTCTCTGTCACTTTACCTTGAATGACAGTATACCTGAACCTTCTCCACATGGAGGCTGTAGAATTCACTTTGTTCCCAGAGATTCTTACTTTCCATGGTTCGCCTTTTTGAAGTCAAGCTATGACAACCCCTGGGATCTCCACTGTGTGCTGTATGTTTATGCTCTCAGCCATTCACATGCCATTGTTGACAGTCTTTTGAACTACAGAATTGCACAAACTTTCTTTCCCTTATTTGTCTCACATTCAGAAGTCAAACAGCGAGCTGGAAATTAACTGCAGCGCAATTTGAATACAGTCAAAAATCTCCGGGAAAGATGCGCCTCTGCTTACGTGCTCCACTTCTTGACAGATTGGAAAATGTTGCGTGATGGTGAGTGAATATTAACATCAACATTATAATCAGATGAATAATTATGTTGTCTCTTCACTGGATGTGAAAGTTTTATTCATTTATTTGGACTGCAAATAATGCAATAAATCAGTCCGGTTTTTACTCCCATGTCTTTAATGGACCATTTAATAACACTGTACGATTTAATCTCTCTTGTATCATGGTGTTTGGTCAGATCATTTTCATGTTGTATGTGTTATTTATGAAAATGTGTAATGGCTAAATAAATCAGTAATACTGACAAAAGCCAGATAAATGTCATGACAGAGTGCTGGAACTAATTGGAAAGTCGTACAAGTAAATAATAGGTACAGTAATCCTGGTCGTTTCAGCCAACATTTGTGTTTTTTATACCAGAAATGCATACAGTATTCTTTAAATCTCAGTTTGAGCCATGTATCAGTTTGTATCACACAATGTACGAATTCCTAATGTAAGTTTAGGTGAAAAGTAAAAGGGTGCATTTAATTCCCAGGACGGAGCGTAACACAGGTACGAGGGAGATGCGAGGCTATTTATTTAATGCTAGCGAAGCCGCAAGCCTTCCATTTCCCTCGTTTTTTGGCTTTCTTTTTTTTTTGTAACTACAGGGAAAGCACATCAAGTGTGTCAAGAAGGAAAACAGAAGGGGAGAGAAACAGCACCAGAGGAGATGGCTTCAGTGGCTTGACAAGAAAGCATATTGATTTCTCTTTAGGGTCACTGAACTCGGTGGGACATTGCAGAGCAGGAGAAAGAGGGTAAGACAGAAAGAATGGGAAATGCAATGCATTAGCAACGGCAGCGGAGATGCCGTCTATTCAGAGTGGTTTTACCTCTCTCTCAATGCATGAGTTCACAGGGAAGAAAAAAAAAGTGCTGGGCATGATTTGATGTGTCCTGAAATGACAGGTTGCTTTTATGTGGCCTGCGACCTAATAAACAACAAGGAGGAAATGGATTTGCAGCCATTTCTAAGCTGCATATGCAGAGTTATTCAGTTTCCTTGATTATTCAGTACGGCAGCTCCATGACTCCTACACTGCCTCGAGCTTTTGAATAAGAAAAATGACTTTGAGTTTTTAAACGATGAGACCGGCCCTCTGAGATTCTTTGTGGTCCTATTTCACAGGTCCCTCTCTGTTTCGCAGCGGATTGCCATGGTGACGATGCACAGGCTGTGCTTGGCCTTGGTTTGTATGGTGTGCCCTCATTTCCATCTGAAAGGTTTGTTCGCTTTCACTATCTCGCCGCTGAATCCACTTCAGCCAGCGATACATATCTCGCACGGCTCTTTCTCACTTTCTCTCGCTGCTTTCACCCTCCATTTGTATTTTACGCTCCCTTTGATGAACCATGGGGAGGTACTGATTCCCATTTTGGAGGTGTCTGACCCCTATTGAAAGGTCTGCGGGGCCGGTCATTCAATTTGCCCTGTAGGAAATACAGGACCAGAAGCTCCCAAAAAAAAAGAGAGAGAGAACAATTCGCTTAAAAATGAATAAAACAAGAATCCAGCCTCTGTTTTACCTTGGTCTTTTGTTTGAAAGCATGTTGACATTCAGTCAGACGAAATAATATCTTGCTATTGTCTCCTCTTTTCCCAACTCCTTTTTTTAATCTCTGACATGAAAGAGATATAAACATCTGAAATGGTTATGTCTCTGGCTCTTTAGGTGGTGTTAATGAGCCATGCTGTTTTTGTTTAATTTCTCTTGATCTTGAGCAATGCAGTAGTCGTTTTCCTTCCATCCTGCCCTAATCGTGTAGCAGTCTGTAAAACCTCTTTTTGAATTTGGAACATTTCTCATTCTTTGATCGTAGTTTATGTTCTCTTAATTGCAGTGAACAGCTTTCTTTAAACGCCATCTTTTGCACTTATATCAGCAAACTAGTGGTGGCTGGTGCTTTTGAAGAGTGAGGAAGCACAGATGTCAGTGGCATAAAGTATATGCCGATCTGTTTCTTTTTCTGTCTGCAGGGTTGCTAATATAAGCTACTGCTCAAAGTACTACTAAACATTGAAATTAATTTAAATTAACAGAACTGTATTTTTCCTATTGGAATATATTTCTGTGATGGCAAAGCTGAATTTTCAGCATCATTCTAATATGCTGATTTGGTACTCAAGGTACATTTATTATTATCAGAATTGAAAACAGTTGTTTTTTATCATTTTCTATTTTTTCTGTATGCTGTAATACATTTTTCAGGATTCTTCAAAGAGTAGAATGCTCAAAGGAACAGCATTTGAAATAGAAATCGATTGTAACAAAAGCTTTGCTGTCACATTTAATTACTTCATTTTTGCTGAATAAATGTTGATTTCTTTAAAAAATAAAATCTATGACCTTGTACTTATGAGCAATAGTATACACTGCCATTCAAAAGTTTGGGATCAGTATGATTTTTAATGTTTTTTTTTTTTTTTTTTTTTTTTAAGAATTCTCTTATGCCCATTAAGGCTGCATTTACTTGATCAAAAATACAGAAAAACAGTAATATTGTGAAATATTATTATAGTTTGAAAAATGGATTTCTATTTTAACATATCTCGAAATATAATCAATTTCTGTGATACAAAATTGAATTTTCATCAAGCATTACTCCAGTCCTCAGTGTTACATGATCCTTCAGAGATTATTCTAATATGCTGATGTATTACTTTTATTATCAATGTTGAAAACTGTTTTTTTTTTTTTTTTTGTTAAAAAGACTGGCATTTATTCAAAATATAAATCTTTTCTAACAATATAAGTTGTTGCTATCACTTTTTTATCAATTTAACACATCCTTGGTGAATAAAAGTATTAATTTCTTTCAAAAAAAGAAAGAATAAAAATGTACTGACCACAAAATAAACAGTAGTTTATGTTGTTACAAAAGATTTCTATTTTAAATAAAAGCTGTTCTTTTTAACTTTTTATTTATTAAAGAATCTTGAATAAAAAGTGTCACAGATTCCATCAAAATATTAAGACGCATAACTGTTTTCAAAATTGATAATCAGCATATTAGAATGATTTCTGAAGGATAATGTGACGCTGAAGACTGGAGTAATGACAATTCAGCATTGCATCAAAGGAATAAATAATATCCTAAAATATATTCACATAGAAAACAGTTATTTTACATTGAAATAATATTTACATTTTTTTCTGTATTTTTGATCAAATAAATGCAGCCTTGATGAGTGTAAGAAACATCTTTAAAAAATCAGCTGACATTAACATCATGAATTTTCTGTAAAGCTGCTTTGAAAAATAAAGTGTATTGTGCAAGCGATCTAAATAATTAATACAGTCATGACTTGATCATATATAACAGCATAAATCCTTATTTTGTGATGACTTTGATAATTCATTAAAAAAGCAGTGTACTAAGCTTAATTGCTAATCAATTAGTAAAGCTGTAAATATGTGCTTCAGAAAAGATTATGATTTAATCCAATAATCAGGCATCACAGCTGCCAAAGGAGCATGTGTGATCAATATCTAATCAAGAAAGAAAACAATTACGGCTGTTCTTCAATAGTACTTGCAAGATACTTAAATGCATTTATACAAAATAACAAATTTATGTTAATGTTATGTCAGCGGATGGATAGAGATGTAGTCACCAAGCGGTCGTCAAACATCTAAACCAGGGCATCTGCTGTACGCCCTTGGTCCAACTGTAGACCTGAGGACGTTTGAACCACCTGGCTCCTGCTCAAGAATATACCGTGAACTCTTTCAGTCTGAATGTGTGTTGTTCCTGAGGCAACAAGGGCAAGGATACTGACTTCTGTTGCGCATTCTGTCTCTAATGACTTTCTCCTTCATTAGCCTGATTCATTCAGGATGGCAATGCCCCCGCCCCCACCAACACCGATCCTGGAGGCTAGAAAGCACTGAGGCCGAGAACTAGCATGTCGACGAGGATCTGAGAGGACATGTCGCCATGGCAACACTAGGGGAGCGTTCCTTTTTCAAATGAGAGAATGAGTTATCTCTATTTCCCCTTCGTTTCCCTTCGGCTGTGCTTTTCCTTTCTTCACCCCCCACCCGTCCCGTCTCTCTCTGCTGAGGTTAAGCACTTTGTGTTCTAGACACAGCTAATTGCATTTTGTCCCTTCGCTGGAAGTTCTTGAAATAGATTTCTGCACTTCAAAATTGCACATTTCTTTATTGTGACTGGTTAAATCAACACATGTCCGGCTTCTATTCCCAAATCTTTAATTGGCCTTTTAATAATGCCGTAAGATTCCGTATCTCACATATCGGTTTCTTTGATCAGCCCAGTTTCACAGTACGTTTGCATCTAATATGCAGCATCTCTGAGCCATGTACTTTGTTTCTGGCAAGTTGTCATGGTTTTGCACTCTGGTTTTAATTGAATCCCTGATCATATTTCAAAGAAAACCCCTTGTGGAACAGGATATTGCAGAGAAAATTGGATCTTTATCTTTGTTTTTGAGAGGTGAGAGGAATTCATTTATAAGGCCTGCAGTGGCCCCTGTCTCATTGAGTTGACAGGGCCAAAACATTTGCTGTGACCCGAGCGAAGAAAAGGAGTGGGGATTGAAGACCCAGGCTTCACAACACTAGTGTCATTGCTCTGAAACTTGTCATTTGGTCTCCCAAGTTGACTTGCCTAAGTTTTTCCACTGACCCGAAGTGCTTTCTCCTAGACCTCTCACTCTCAAAAAGTCACTTTGCCTCTATAGTTTGACACATAATGGATCATTTACTTCCAAACTGACAGTCTGTCCGGTGAGAATCTACACAGGAGCATATCCTACAGCTAGTGTCACTTCAGGCAGAGCATCCCATCACCTCTGCAGGTTCTCTCGTATAAAAAGGTGAACGCCTGAGCTTTGATGAATTAGGACTAGTCATCATTCTATACCTGTCAAAGAAGTTAGAGTTGAGGGGAAAACGATGAGACGCCTTTGAAGAAGGCTACCTATCAAGCTTTTTGACTGAAATAGCAAGGAAAAAGTAGAAAAGAAGGCAGGCGACAGGAGATGCTGGCAGACTGCGCTGCAGGAAGCCTGAATGGGGAAAGATCTGAGGCTCTCTGCCATCTTTTCAGGTAACATGATACCACTATACTTCATTCCCATTATCCCATAGGCTCGGAGCACTTTCACTCCAAAGGAAACTGGGAGGGATCTAATGTGAAGCCAACGTTCTCGGTGGACCATTACTGGAAGATTTTACCCAACAACAGTTCTTAGGAATATGCAAAAACGGTAAAAATATGACTGAAATGCGTTTCATCTTTGCGTCGCGTCACTCGGGAATGCCCTCTGCTGTTGTAGACTCCCAAATGCATTTATTGTAGATGAAGGAGCTTTGTTCATCCTAAATCAGTCATGATGTTTTGATCTAGTTTACAAGCCGGCCCACCTTGTATAGTGCAGGCGAGCGGTTCTTTAAGACGTGACTTTGGTTCCATTTACCAGTGCTGCTGGGATTGTTGTCCGCAGTCAGGTAAACAGAGCGACAGCTTAATCCGTTTCTGCTATGATTTCCAGCAGATGAAGGCTAACACTCTTAGTCAGCCTGTGTTTTTGGAAAAGCAGCTAGATGTATCTGCCAACCTTGTTTTACAACAGGAACGAGATTCTTCATGAATTATTTGTTGTTGTTTTTTGACAATGATGACAAGCAGCCAACACATGTAGCTGCATTTATAAGCTAGAGAGTGAATGTAATTCCACCTTATATTATTTATTATTTGTTTTATTTTCATTATTATTCATTGCTGATGACAAATGCATTCCAGACTGCTTCAGACTGTGTACTAATCTAGCTTATACTTTAAACTTGGCATTGTGTATTATTGGCTTTTATGACAAATTGTTTCTGATGTTTCTTATTTGTATGTCTCTTTGGATAAAAGCATCTTCTTAATAAATAAATGTAAATGTACTTTTATTGTTATTAGTGTTGTTTGCTAAGACGTAATACTTTGGGGATTTGAATTGAACAAACTTCTTACCTTATCACATTTCATTGTGTAATTGCACTGTTTACCTCAAAAGATGCAACTTGAGGTGTAGTATTTCTCTTATAAATGTTCCACATTTGTTCCCAGCAGACAAATAAAATGGGCCAAAAATTGGTTCAGCCAGAAAAAAATGATATGGTCTAGAGACCAGAATATTTGATTTTGGCCAGTAATCAACCAACTAGAACATCTATATTGCAATAGTGCAATACTGTATCAGGTGAGTTACAGAGCAAGTTTACCAGATTAGAAAACCCATATTTATGAAGCTACTGTAGTTACGTGATGAAAATCAGTACAAATCTTGCACTATATGGTAAGGCCATGACAGTATTTTGCAGGAAACCATGCAAAAAGTCTTAATGCCAGTGTAATCATCTTTGTTTAAAGAGGAATAAAAGTTGTGGGTGTTTTACTTCCACTAGTGTTCATTTCACCTGGAAACTGCTGTATGTACTGTTTTGATTTTGAAGTTTTGCAAAAAAAAGTAGATAGCTCACATTTTTCTAATGAGCTTGTGTGGTTTTTAATGCAATTACAATGATTTATCACAAGACACTAAATAGGAACTGAGCTGAAATTAATAAATGCACAGAGATGATATTGTACTATTCATGTAATTTGTATTTGTAGAAAGAGGGAGCCAAGCCATGTATAGGGACCATAATTTCACAGACTTTTGATTTTGGCCAGTAAGCAACCAACTAGAACATCCGTATTGCAAATGCAATACTGTACCGGGTGAGTTACAGAGCAAGTTTACTACATTAGAAAACTCATATATATGGAGCTACTGTAGGTATATGATAAAAATCATTACAAATTATGCACTATGGTAAAAATGTATTGAGGCCATGACATAGAATTTTGCAAGGAACTGCACAAAAAGTCTTTATGCCTGTTTAATAATCATTTTTTTGAAGAGGAATACAAGTTGTTGGTGTTTTACTTTCACTAGTGTTCATTTCAGCTAAAAACTGCAGTATATTTACTGGAGCTTTTTTTTTTTTTTTTTTTTTGAGTAGGTAGGTATCGTTTTTCCAATGAGCCTGTGTTGCTTTTAATGCAATTACAATGATTTATCACAGGACTTAGACATAAATAATGACAAAACTTTCTTTTTGGGGACAATTGTTCCTTTAAATTACAGCTAAATACAAACTGAGCTGAACTTGATAAACGCACATACCAGAATATACCAGATCAGAATATCACAAACTTTTGTAAGCAACCAACTAGAACCTCTGTATTGCAAATGTAACACTGTACCGGGTACGTTACAGAGAAAGTTTATTATGTTAGAAAACGTCTAGGTTACGTAGGTAACCCTCATTCCCTGAAGGAGGGAACGGAGACGTTGCAGATGGGAACTCGCCTGAGAGACCAATCATCTCTGAGCCTTATTCAAAAGGCCAATGAACATTGGCGAATGGTATTTGCATGCCAAGCCACTCCCCCGTACATACGGGTATATAAGATGGCGGCACGCAACCACTCATTCAGGTTTTCGCTGAGGAGCCGTATCGAGTCGGCGTCAGCGCAACGCCAGGGTCGTGGCAAAGGATGTAATGTCTCTGTTCCCTCCTTCAGGGAACGAGGGATACCTACGTAACCTAGACGTTCCCCTTCAGTCGTTTCACTACGACGTTACATATGGGAACAGACCCTATGGAACAGGCCACGACCCTGACGCCACGTTACGCACAAACCCACGTGCCGACAGGTGAGCGGGAGGATGCGTGCCGACAGGTGCCGACAGGTGCCGACAGGTGAGCGGGAGGATGCGTGCCGCCATCTTATATACCCGTATGTACGGGGGAGTGCCTTGGCATGCAAATACCACTCGCCAATGTTCATTGGCCTTTTGAATAAGGCTCAGAGATGATTGGTCTCTCAGGCGAGTTCCCATATGTAACGTCGTAGTGAAACGACTGAAGGGGAACTCATAAATAAAGCTACCGTAGGTATGTGATAAAAAATAATTACAAATCATGCCCTGTGGTAAAAGTGTATTGAGGCCATGGCATTGTATTTTCATCATTTGTTTGAAGAGGAATAAAATTTGTTAGTATTTTACTTCCACTAGGGTTCATTTCAGCTAGAAACTGACGTATATTTGCTGGAGTTTAGCAAAATAAAAAGTAGGAAGGTCTCGTTTTTCCAGAGAGCCCGTGTTGCCTTTTAATACAGTTACAATGATTTATCATAAGACTTGGACATTACAAAAAAATTTAATAAAAAAAAAAGTCTCTATGCCTGTTTAATCGTCATTTGTTTAAAGAGAAAAGTTGTTGGTGTTTTTCTTTTCATTAGTGTTCATTTCAGCTGGAAACTGTCGTATATATGCCAGAGTTTTGCAAAGAAGTAGGTAGGCCACATTTTTCGAATGAACCTGTGTTGTTTTTAATGCCGTTACAATGATTTATCACAAAGAACAGAACTTTACTTTTGAGGAGAACTGTCCCTTTACAACTAAATAGAAACTGAGCTAAACATAATAAATGCACTGAGATTATATTGTGCTATGTTATTTGTATTTTTACAAAGAGGAACCCAAGTCATGTCTAGGGACCAGAATATCACAGACTTTTGGCCAGTAAGCAACCACTTAGAACACCCTAGCAATCACTCATCTGTTGCATAATGGTGACAGATTTTCATCTAAAATTTTTACAGTGAAAACTGATCTTCAGAACTCTTCAGAGGTAGAATAGAAAATGTTTTTGTACAAAGGGTGAAGAGGACACAAACTTCTCTGTAATGCCTTGTTTAAGCTTGGAAAGACTCACAACAAGCACAACAAACAATAGCGATCAAACGCTGTAGGCTACAAGAGAGTCTGAGAGAGGGTCCAGTGCAGTGTAATTCCTTGCCGGAAGAAACAAAAAAAGAAACGAGGAACAAAACTGCTCATCGGGGAATGTTAGCAGACTGATAGATGAGTGTACCATTGCTTAATTGTGTTCCTGTTAGGAGAAGCCCAGATGTGCATTTGAGATGTAGTCAAAGGTTTGATGAGAGTGGCTAGGTGCCAGAGGAGTTGATTTCCAACACAGCACAGAGAACCAATCCAATTAGGGTGAAATTAGAGAGAAGATATGTTGAGTTTCAATCCTCCCCTGTGTCTTTCTCTGCAGTGAAAGTGCAAGAAAGATCAGTTTTTTCAGCTGCTGCACACAGGGTTGAATTTCTAACTAAGCTTCTGGCATTTAAAAGACACCTTTTTGTCAGTCGAGATACAGTAGATATTTTTGCCTTTGTTTAGGAGAAATCTACACGAGGACAAAAAATAACTTTTAACCTGTCTATGAACTCTGTCAATCATGTGGCAGTGCACAGGACCCTCACCTGGGGCAGCATTAGAGTACTGTGTTTCTGACCTTGACGCTGTGAGTGGCAGTCAACTCTGCCAGCAGCTGTCACTGTAGGCGACTACATTCCCAAACTGTGAGGTAATAGGGAGGACAGAGATGATTGTTGGCCAGCACTGGGTTAGGGACAGAAGAGGACTTTTGGCTTAGAATTTGGTGTTAAACCTTCAGGGCTCCATTCAAAATCGTTAAAGCTTGAATTTGGATGAAGCTGACTCTATATCTGTCCTACAGGGGGATGCCAGAGAAGAAAAACAACAGACCTCTACCCATTTGGCCATCTGTGCTGTAGTGACCTCCATGTGCTCAAGCTGACATTGCCAGCCAGCGGAGAGAAGAGCCAGGATGTAGGATCCACACACCTGTTTGGGGTGCACCGCTGACTGGGCCAAATATTGGTAATTCAGCTTAGTTCCTGCAAATTTAAAGAGATAGTGAACCTAAAAATGTTATTCACTCATTGTAATTTCAAGGTGCGTCCCAGTTAGAGAAAATTAATATCATACATGATGACAAAATGTTCATTTTTGAGTGAAATAACAAACACTTATTTGTTCAAACTGGTGTTTTTTTCCCTCATTCTAGGGGACTTGGTTTCTTCAGCATGACTATTGTCCTTTATTTCATACCAAATATTAGATAACATGTTAATTTACAATTTCAGAAGAAATTACCCCGGGATGTTGTTCTGTATTCATAAACATCATAATCAGCTGTCCTTTCCCTAATAGCATTACTTTACTCATGTTTAAGTACATGATAGGCATAAAATGTGTTTTTCTTATTATAATGACAAGGTCAATATATTGTGTTATTAATGAGACCTGATTATAAATTGTAATTGTGCCTCAGTGACGCATTGCAGTTCGGTATATGGCATTATGCGTATTGTCGTGTTACATATCAATTTTTTTTTTATTTAAAAGGCATTTAAAGGAATAGTTCACCCAAAAATTCTGTCATTAATTACTCACCCTCATGTTGTTCCAAAACTGTAAGACATTCATTCATCTTCAGAACACAAATTAAGATATTAATGATGAAAACCCAGAGCCTTCTGACCCTGTATAGACAGCAACACAATTACCACATTCAAGGCACAGAAAGGTAGTAAGAACATCTATGAAATAGTCCATAACATGGTACTTTCGTAAACGCGCATCGAAGACTGACACAGAAGAGAAGAAATTATTAAATAAAGTTATTTTTGTTTTCTTTGTGTACAAAAAGTATTCTTGTAGCTTCCTAAAATTACTACTGATGTTACATGGACCATTTTACTATCTTTCTCAGCCTTGAACGTGGTAGTTCTATGTGGTAGAACATTGCAGGGTCAGAAAGCTCTCTGATTTTTTTCTTTAGAAATGTCTTAATTTGTGTTCTGAAGATGAACAAAGGTCTTACGGGTTTGGAACAACATGAGGGTGAGTAATTAATGACAGAATTTTAATTTTGGGAGAACTTACCCCTCAAGGTGTGTTCAGGTTTATCCAGAAATATAAATATAAGACTGAAAATGGTTTATTACGTTCGTTGTTGTACCTATTGCAGCAGTTTGGAAATTAAATGCAGGTTAGAGTCTCAGGTCCAGCAGGGATTGTCGTTGGGGGGAGTGAATGACCAGCGCTCTCTCCACCCTCAATATCACGACTGAGGTGAGACCCTTGAGCAAGGCACCAAACCCCCAAATGCTCCCCTGGGCACTGCAGCAATATGGCTGCCCATTGCTCCAGGTGTGTGTTCATGGTGTGTGTGTGTCAGTGATCACTACTGTGTGTGTGCACTTGGATGGGTTAAATGCAGAGCACAAATATGAACACAAGTATGTGTCACTTGGCCATACGTTCCTTCTAGTAAGTCTAGAAAAGCTATTTTATCGTGAAACAGGAGCCTGCCTGCTCTGTATTGCATGTGGCGTACTATACCATGTTTAAGTTATAGAGCAAGTTTACTATGTTAGAATACCTATATCCACCTTTGTCTTGAGCGATGATGGTTAATGTACTAATAAATATGTAAACCAGAAAAAAATGTGTGGAGCTTTTAACAAACTAAAGTTAATAGGTGTTAAAGATACATAAGAACAGTATTTATAGAGATATTAGCCGAATATTTCATGTACGTGACCGGAATTGATAAAAACAAGCACAATGTTGTCGAGATTCTTGCCCTGGAAATCCTGGTTCAGTTTGGCCAACCACAAACGCCTTTTGTTCCTCAGACGGTTTTTTGCACTCCTCTCCTTGATTTGTTATATTTCTTGGCAGAAAATTACTCAAAATGTTTTTCCTGCTCCAACTGATTAGTACAGCCCAAAACATGACAATAATTAACCATTTTCAGCAGCAATAATATGCAAAATATGCAAGTTTTATTCGGTTCAGTGGCATTGTTTACGTTCATTGCCACCAGTATGGCTGATTGATGACACGTTGTAAAAAACACTCTATTATCGGCAGTTTGATTTGACTAGAAACACCAAAAACGTTGTTTCAGTTGGGCAAGACTCCGCTTTCAGGAAAAAGGTGGATATATGAAGCTAGCTATGTGATGAAAATCATTACAAATCATGCACTGTGGTAAAAGTGTATTAAAGCCATGACAGTATTTTGCAAGGAACCATGTACAATTCTTAACGCCAGTTTAATCATCATTAGTTTAAAGTGGAATAAAAGTTGTTGGTGTTTTACTTTCACTACTTTTCTTTTCATCTGAAACTGCCATATGTAATGGTATGTTTTTAAAGTTTTGCAAAAAAAGTAGGTAGGTCACATTTTTCAAATGAGCCTGTGTTGTTTTTAATGCAGCTATAATGATTTATCACAAGACTTGGACATAAATAATGACAGAACTTTGCTTTTGGGGAAATTTGTTCCTTCACAACTACTGTAAAAAGAAACTGAGCTGAATTTAATACATGCACAAAGATGATATTATACTATTAATGTCATTCATATTTTTTGGTGAATAAGTATATGGATTAAACCTTTGTTATATTACATGTGTTTCAGTCTCACAGGACCTGCCTTCCTAGAATTCAGCTGGCATATACAGTAAGTGCAGATTGTGTTCTCAAAGCTTTTAGTGTTTGGTTTGTATGATCACTCACAGTGTGTTATGCTTGTTGCTGCCATTGGAATTCCAGTTGGAAATGTCATTTTGGAAAGGAAGAGACTAATGGATGAGGATTATACAGGATGCATGCTCACACACTGCAGTATCGCTTTAGTTTGTGCGGCTGTGTGGAGCATCACAGGGCTTCATTATACACATGCTGAATGCCAGTGTTTTAACAACGAATGCCCACATGATTTCACAGAATATCCCCATTTCACACACACGCACTGTTCATTTTTCATGTCATAGAAGAGAGAGCAAGGGTTTACAGTGCAAAGGGAAAGAAAATGAGTGAGAATCCGCTGCCATGGCGACTGGCCCAGCAGTATCTAATAGCAACGGGTTGCTAGGTAGCCGCTGCAGTTTCAGGAGGCTGAGGAGAATAGAGCATAATGCATGTGCTCATGGAAAATGACACAGGGGAGGATGTACAGGGATTGACATATGACCACAGAACCACTCACTCACAAACCATGCATCATTTACTTGCGTTTGATTGGCATGTTCAATTGCGATGCATTTGAACATTGTGCTCTTGAGAGGAAGGTTGGACCAACTTCCAAAGCAGGAGGTTTGTTAAGGACAGAAGCTGTGGTCTGTGCTGAGGCTGAAGTGCAGCCCACACACAAATAATGTTTGTTCAATAAATGTTAACACCTTTATGCCAGCGATCGCTTATGTTATAAAGCTTGAGTTGATCTCAGTTGGGAAAAAGGGCAAAGAATCAGTTGCATTAGCTCAGGTTATCATTATAAATTTAATCTCATTTGGATAATTTGTGGGGTATTATTAAACTACTGTTTGTAAGTGTAGCAAGCAATGAGGTGTAATTAGATCCACAGAGCAGAGAAATTAAAGAACAGTTTTGTACCTGATGTCAACCCAGCTTACTTTGCTTTCTGTGACACCATAGTTGATTCATTTGACAGCTCATGAATGTGGGCAATGGGAATGCCTAATTAATGCGGACAAATTGATTAGTAACAGGTGAGGGAGAGGGTGTACGAGGCAATTTAACCATCGTCTTCCCTGAATGAAACAGACATGTTGTCTGGCCCTCTGCACAGACTGTATGGTGGTCTTTCTTTGACATGGCAAGTTGAAAGGCAGGTCAGACAATATGCATAGTGGGAGAAGGAGCCTTGTGGAAGGAGTCTTTCTTTCTTCAGTCGTAAAGAAATTGTGTTTTTTGAGGAAAACATTTTAGGATTTCTCTCCATATAATGGACTTCTATGGTGTCCCCGAGTTCCAACTTCCAAAATGCAGTTTAAATGTAGTTTCAAAGGGCTCTAAATGATCCCAGCCGAGGAAGAAGGGTCTCATCTAGCGAAACGATCAGTTATTTTCTAAAAACAATTACAACTTATATACTTTTTAATCTTAAACGCTTTCTTGCCGAGCTAGACAAGACGAGCATTTGAGGTTAAAAAGAAAATAACCCATCGTTTTTCTAGATAGACCCTTCTTTCCTCGGCTGGGATCGTTTAGAGCCCTTTGAAGCTGCATTTTGGAAGTTCAAACTCGGGGGCACCATAGAAGTCTATTATATGGAGAGAAATCCTTAAATGTTTTACTCAAAAAACATAATTTTCTTACGACTGAAGAAAGAAAGACATGAACATCTTGGATGACAAGGGATGACATTATCTGTAAATTTTTGTTCTGAAAGTGAACTACTCCTTTAATGTCCTGTTCTATTTCTGTTATATATTTCAGATACATTCCGTGTCAAATCAACCAAATTTAGATTTTTTTCTATGAAAATTCTTTTTGTGGACAGACCAACATAAATAGTGTTTAAAGCTGAAATATATGTCACAAATGTATATTTACTGAGTAATTCACTATTTTGTGGAGAGGGAAGGGGTCAAAATTACTATTCTTACCTGAGATTCAAAACCAATTT
>NC_133380.1:19243469-19347759 GCF_049309525.1 Garra rufa
ATATATATATATATAGCTTTAAAAATAGAAAAATGTACACATCATTCACATCGTTTTTTATCATCAGTGAGCATTTGACCCTTTTAATATACAGTAGTTGCATATGAGTCCCTCAGTTGTCCTCAGTGTGAAAAGATGGATCTCAAAATCATACAGTCATTGCTGGAAAGGGTTCAAATACACAAAAATGCTGAAAAACCAAAGAATATGTGGGACCTGAAAGACTTTTCTGAAGAACAGCAAAGCAGTTGAACTGTTCAGGACAAGCAAGGGATTCAAAAACAACTATCACTAAACAAAAAAAAAAAAAAAAAAAAAAAAAAAAAAACAGCTGTGGAACATTCAGGTAACAAGATAGCATTAAGAATCAAATGTATGTAAAGTTTTGAACAGGGTCATTTTTATAAATTCAACTATTTTCTTTCGTGGACTATATGTGAACGTCTTGTGAAATATCTTATTCAGGTCAGTACTAAATAATAAATAACATGCATTTTGTATGATCCCTCTTATTTTGTTAAAATAGTTAACATTTTGTAGATTTTGCAACTTTTGACTTCAGCTGTATATAAATGGGTTAATTTTAGAGAAATGTGGATTTGGAAGTCATTACAACGTTTGTTTAAATTTCGTATCATAAACATTGCCAGACTTGAGGGCTGTTCACAAAAATTGCATTATTGTTTTTAGGCTGTGCTTATTTTTAAAATGTTGGTCTACATAAACATGCACAATTGCACATGGATTTGTCTTTGATATTGCTTTACGTCTTGCTTGTTGCTTGTAATTTCTTAACACATAATTATTTAACCAAACACAATAAATGTACAGCCCTATTATTTATTGATTCTTTTTTGTTAGATTAAACTCTAGCCCTCAGGCGGAATGAGGAGATAAGAGCAGATGAGAGAAAATGACATTTTGGACAAACTCCAGACTAGAGATGAGCATGTATTGCATCATGGATTAATGGCAAAACGTATGGCAATGCCATGACGCCTCAGCCTTGAGGGACCCAGATGTGAAAGGAACAAAAAAGACTGAACAGCTGAATCTGCCATGATTTGGCGCTAGTCACAGCCCTGCCTAAAAATAGAACCCAAATCAGAATTTCAAATGAATCTCAGTGTTTGAAGATCAGTTATGTCCACAGGATACATTCTCCTGTTAATTCTCTCACTCGCTCATCCACTTTCTCATTTACATCAGGCAATTGATGTAATTTTTTATGTCCCTGATATGTAGTGCCTCTTTCAATTTAGAAAAATATGCAACTCCAAATATACTACACAATAAATACTGAAGACAAACTTCTCTTGGGGAGAAAAAATACTTGGAGAAACACAAGTGGGTCATGCAAAAGATTCAGCCTGAGTTGTCTGGAGAGAACTTTCCATCTCAAAGTTATAAATGTAAATATAAAGTATACAGTTGTGGGTGGTTTATGCTTAATTTTATCTGTAGAAAATATTGCATTGTAAATTGTGAGTTTACATCATTCATGTTTTTGTTGTGTTCCTGATACTGTTTGGCAGATTACAAGTGACAGGACCCTGTATACTATACGATTCCCCTTGAAGCTGATGCTATGATGAGCAGCTAGCGGTCTCACTGGGAGATCTCCAGCTTTAGAAAGCCAGGGTGTCAGGAAATGTCACAGGGACACAAGAAAAGATATACACAGAGTGCTGACACCAACTGTTTAATTATTTAGAAGCAAAATTGATGTCATAGACAGGATACTGGGAAGATGATGGACTGTTTGCATCAAATTATCCATCTGTTTATGCTAAACATGAAGATTCCATTTAAAATTGCACATGGCTCTGCTTTACCATGAGGCAGAAAAAAACATATCATGATAAAGATATTGTGAATTTATTTCCTACATTTCCTACATATTTTCAGTATTATATATATATATATATATGTATAATCATCATGTTACAGAAGATTTCAAATAAATGCTGTTCTTTTGCACTTTCTATTCATTACTGTTTCATTCTACTTTCTATAGCAAATTATTCATCAGGTTTATATATAAGAGTACTCTTAATGATGGGTAGAAAAAAGATAGTGTCACAATAAAGATAGAAACAGTCTAATATTTCTGCAGCCTCTGTCATTTATGTTAATCAAACAACAAAAGAGAGAAAATCTCTCACTGCTCTTGACTAACCCTGTTGAAAAAAACAGCATATGCTGGTTAGGTATGTCTTGATGCTAAGATGCTGGTTTTAGCTGGTCCTTTGCTGGTTTAAGCTGGTCCTTTGCTGGTGTATGCTGGTCCTTTGCTGGTTTATGACCAGCATAAAACCAGCAAAGGTCCAGCATAAACCAGCTAAAGACCAGCATTAACCAGCAAAGACCTTATTTGAAGCAAAAATAACAATATTGTGAGATATACACCAACAGTCAAAAGTTTTTGAACAGTAAGATTTTTCATGTTTTTTAAAGAAGTCTCTTCTGCCCACAGAGCCTGCATTTATTTGATCCAAAGTACAGCAAAAGCAATAATACTGTGAAATATTTTTACTATTTAAAATAACTGCTTTATATTTGAATATATTTAAAAATGTAATTTATTTCTGTGATCAACGCTAAATTTTCTTTAGTGTCACAGAAATCATTCTAATATGCTGATTTGCTGTTCAAGAAACATTATTATTATTTTCATTATTATTATCAATATTTAAAACAGTTCTGAAAAAAGATAAACATTTATCTAAAATAAAAAGCGTTTGTAACATTATAGACTATACCATTCAAAAGCTTGGATTTTTTTTTTTGTGGGGGGGAGGAAATTATAGAAATGAATACTTTTATTTAGCAAGGATGATTTAAATTATAATGTTAAATACATTTAATGTTACAAAAGGTTTCTATTTCAGATAAATGCTGTTCTTCTGAACTTTCTGTTCATCAAAGAAACCTGAAAAAAATCTACTCAGCTGTTTTCAACATAATAATAATAAATGTTTTTTGAGCAGCAAATCAGCATATTAGAATGATTTCTGGAAGACTGGAGTAATGATGCTAAAGTGTAATAAAATGTGTTGCTGTACTTTGGATTAAATGAATACAGGCTTGGTGAGTAGAAGAGACTTCTTTAAAAAACATTAAAAATCGTACTGTTCAAAAACCTTTGACTGGTATCACATGTGATATAATAATTTGGTCATATCGTCCACCCCTATTTATAATATAGACATATCTATAACATTTAATGAGTCTTTATATGGCAATGTATAACTGTCTTTATATTTTACAATAAGATTTTCCTTGCAAGGGTTTAACATCCCTTACTATAGATGAGCTTAGTGGGCCCTCTTTGTAACAGGTCGACTTTCTTCGTTTTTTTTCCCTCTGCATTTCCTTAAGAAATAAATGAACTTTTGATGTTGCAATATTTTCATTTAGCCATGAGGATTTTTGATCAAACCTTCTGCTTTGATCTGTACAGGAAAATGCAAATTAAAAATGCTATATAATATTTTACAGAATCAAGAAGCTAGTGCGGTGAAGCAAGAACTGTGAAGTTTGTAGAAGTTTTAAGATATGAGCTGATGGGCAGTAGGGGGAATTCAGGCTCAACAGACATTAAAATGTTCCTTGCAGATAAAGCAGCCTTCCTTAACACTAGGGGAAAAGCGGGAAAATCACCAGTCCAGATAGAACGAAAGAACAGAATGAGAAATGATATAGAAGAAATGGGGAAGAAGCCACTAACACTCACTGAGGATTCCAAACCACATGAATTATGCATTCCTCCATGAGAAGGTGAAATAATCCTCAGTCTCACTTTTTAAAGGCCTTAGATTGATAATCCCTCCTTTTATTTCAGAATGCCTGTCTTTCACTCTTTCTTTTTCTTTATCTTTCTTCTGCTACTACCTTTACCCTCTAATCATTATTGAATGTGTGGGGTTCAACACGAATCCCTGGAACTAGATTAGGAGTCAAAATGTTTCTGGATGTACTTCAATAATGAGGCTGGTTGGCCACATGACAGAGCTCAGACTGTTTCACAGTTGCCAAACTTTCTGGCTTTTTCCTGTTTTTGACTTCAAAGCATTAGTTGAATCAAAATGATAGTTTGTTTAGTTTAGTCCATGGGTTCTCCCTTTGATCACATCTAAATGTATATATCTGTTAGTGTGAAAAATTCACTTTTAGCATATTCATGTTTAAAATGTAAACTGTTTCTCTTTCTGGAAATTGAATCCTGCTCTACAGATTTGTGTTAGATACCCTCTATATTGACAACATGATGGCCCCCTTGCAAAGGACCCCATACCTGAAGCTATATATTCATTTGCATTTAATATAATGCATACAGTTGAAGTCAAAAGTGTACATACACCTTGCAAAAAATATGCAGAATGTTAATTATTTTATCAAAATAAGAGGAATCATACAAAATGCATGTTATTTTTTCATTTAGTACTGACCTGAAAAAGATATTTGACATAAAAGATGTTTACATACAGTATTGTTCACAAGAAAAAATAATAGTTAAATTTCTCAAAAAATTTACATACACTTGATTCTTAATACTGTGTTGTTACCTGAATGATCTGCAGCAGCATATTTATTTATTTATTTATTTTAGTGGTAGTTGTTCATGAGTCCCTTGTTTGTCCTGAAAAGTTAAACTGCCTGCTGTTCTTCAGAAAAATTCTTTAGGTCCCACAAATTCCTTGGTTTTTCAGCATTTTTGTGTATTTGAACCCTTTCCAACAATGACTGTATGATTTTGAGATCCATCTTTTCACACTGAGGACAACTGAGGGACTCATACGCAACTATTACAGAAGGTTCAAACACTCACTGATGCTTCAGAAGGAAACACGATGCATTAACAGTCAAGGGTTAAAACTTTTGAACAGAATGAAGATGTGTAACTTTTTCTTATTTTGCCTAAATATCATATTTTTATTTAGTACTGCCCTTCAGAAGCTACCGAAGATACTTACATGTTTCCCAGAAGACTAAATTAGTTTTAATTATTTTTTTTATTTTTTTTTTTTATTTTTTAAAATTACCCTGAAGTTTTCACCCCCGGCTTTTGATGCCATTTGCTAATTTTTTTTTTTTATTTGATTTTTTTAAATACATTTTATGATTTTTTTTTTTTTTTTCAGCTGATTTTTCCATGGACCTATTTGCTGGGAGTCCCTGGACAAAAACACTAATGTAAGTAATGCCCATTGGCTAATTATATATATTTTTTTATTTTATAAACTTTCATTTTAAGGATGTCCCATCCAAACTTCCTGTTTAAATAAAAATGTCAACACAGAAAACTAGAAAATGACGTGTGTGTTGAATCACATTAGCATCATTTCTCAGCAAAACACACTTATTTCATCACACTTATTTAATTTCATGGAACATGTTTTGATGTTCTTCTGGCAGGTTTGGGCATCATTTCTGACAGACACCCCAGGGCTTCAAAGTACAAAGTTTAATTGTCATATTGTCACATAGCCAAAATGCATGTGTTAATATTACAAAGACAAGACAAATGCAGTTAAAGACACTAAATGCACAGTAAATAAATGCAAAAAATGGTTCAGAACACGTCAAAGTTTCCTTAAAAAACTACACTCTTAAAAATAAAGGTGCTTCACGATGCCATAGAAGAACCTCTTTTGTCTAAATGGTTCCATAAAGAACCTTTAACATCTGAAGAACCTTTCTGTTTCACAAAAGGTTCTATGTGGCAAAAGAATGTTCTTCAGATTATAAAAAGCTAAGAAAAATGGCTGAATGGTTCTTTGTGGAACCAAAAATGGTTATTCTATGGCATCGCTGTGAAGAACCTTTTAAAGCACCTTTATTTTTAAGTAGTGTGTGGAAAAATGTCCATAATCCATTGCACTATGTGTATTTCGTAGCAGATATTAGCAGATAATGACATTTAAATATTGCACTTTGAAATATGAAACATAAGAAACACAGTTTGGTATTTATCAAAATCCAGAAACATTGTGTAATATTAGGAGGATTAGTCGAAAAGCGGAGAATGTTGCAAAATGAACAGCTGAAAAGATTAGGAGTTGATACTTTTAACAGACGCATCTGACACATTTGCAAATCCTCATTCTTGCTTTCTATTGTTATCGTGAGCAGTGGAGCTGAGCTCAGTGCAGATTGCAGTCATACAGCTCTGATGCTGCCCTTTTTGATCTAACAGGAAGTTATTACAAAGCTTCGCTAGGAAAGAATGACTGACACAATGACAGCATAAAGCAAAAGAGTTTTGAAACAGAAAGGGGCTTCAGAATTACTTTAAGGTTTGGAAAAGTGCAAGGATGTTTTTGACGAACGCACATCCCTTCTCATCCTTCAGTCGGTCTGGCTGTTTGAAGACTATTCACACTCCGTTTGGTAAAGAAAGTGATGTAAATATGTGTTGACACTGGAAGCTCAGCTAAAATTGGCGATGGGCGGCTTCACAAATATGTCTGCAGAAAAATCTTTGCCCTTTTGATGCTACTGTATCTGGACAGAGATTATTTTCGCTTGGAAGATCTCTGAAACTTTTTTACCAGTCAAAAGCCACGAGGAAACTGGCTGACAAGCGAGCTACGGTGGAAAAGATATGAACAATTTTTCTCTCCCACCAGCAATTGCAGCGGAAGATCTATTTTGTCGAGAACTTTTGTCGACCCCCAACAGATGTGCGGGGTTTCTGCCTCAATCTCACTTCCTTTTCCTCCTCAAGTCATTTGTAATGAACCAGCAGTCATTAGCTACAGCAATATCCACCCAAGCACATCTCATGTTTCAAAGATTTCACAGTTTTGATGGATCATACGGGCTTACGTCCCCAGACAATCTTTGCTACCACTTTCCATGTTTAAAAAGCTGTTCTTTGTTTGTTTTAGTCTTTTTAGAAGTTATTGCTCAGATGAGGAACGTTGTTTCAGCTCCTTCTGTTGTAAGATCTGGCAAACCTGAGAGAACTCCTCAGTGTTTTTATTTTTTTTATTTTTGTTGCGTTGGTGTGAATTATGAGGAGTCCCAGCGTGCATCACTGCCTAATTAAGACGCTTTGAGGACACTGTCATCACATACATGTGCTTTGATCTCAGATACGTACAAATGGCGCGCCCACGTCTGGAACCAAACGGTATTCCGAACGCCAACCCTTCACTACCAGTGCCAACCTCATTAGAGGGAGATCTACCTCTTCTGCACCACACAAATTGTAAACTTCAAGGAATTAGAGAAGATTTAAGCCCACGAATCATCTCTAGAGGTTTAATCTAATCCTTCCCATTTTAGCCACCGTTCCTTTCAGCTCCTGTCTGGAGTCAGACTGTCTTACACTTTCCATTTCAAATGATCCAAAAGCTGGCAGCGAGACTCCAACTGACCTCCACGTGCCTTTAAACACTCATTTCTAAACTCAAGGACTGCTTTAAAATTTTCTTCGCTGTAATATTCCCTATTGTTTACGCTAATTATTTAATTTGACCATTAAGAGAACTAATTAGCCTCTTGGAAAAGTTTCTTATTTTGCCGCTTAACATTAATTAATTTAAAACCAAGCCAGAACATTAACAGCTCTTTTGGTTTTAATTGGGGTTATACAGATATTCAAGGAGAAATTAAAACACCCTTGTGATTTGGAGGGACATATTGAGGAACAGTCTCGAGAACCGTATGAAAATATTGAATATTTTCCAGCACCATGCATCCAGCTAAGGTTTTATGGTTGTATTACAGTATTATCTGACTGATTTTCCTCAACAAGTATTGCTTTGCCAGGTAAAATTCAGCATGTGACTGTAAATCGAGGCTGTTGAAGATTTCTGGGATGTTTTTTCCCCCTCAGGCGATCTGAATCAGCAGACAGGTCTTGGAAGCATAAATACACATGTGTATGTATAATTCTGTCACTAATTAATTGTGCCTAACTTCAGGCGATAGCTTGCCTTTCTGCTTCTAGCACCTGTTATAGTCGGCATGACAAACTTGCTTAACTACAGCATTGGCTTGACAGGAAAAAAACAGCTCAATTTTAGCAATCCTATTTTTATGTAGTTGACAGTTTATGGTGAAATTTTTCTCAGAAAGCTCCTTGAGGAGTCTGCTGTCATTTTCTCATTTTCCATCTAAACAAAGGACATAAATGACACTCTGTCTGATTTAAAGACATTAGATATTTGTTAGCTCAACTCACACAAACCAAGTGTCTTTGCATGAATCAACCCAATTAGTGGATGGCTGCTTTCTCCTGTGCTTGTCTGCAGTGTTGAGGATGAAACAGACTCAGGAACCAAGCACACACGGCACACTCAATCAGTGTTCTCTGGGACAAGATCAGCCTTTCATCAGATGGAACATGTCCGGCAGGACTCCAACCTGTGGCTCGAGGGAAAATAGGCTGCCATGCACTTACTCTAACAAAGCTGTTGTCAGAACAGTGTGGCTGGCTGCCGCTTCCATTTTGATGGTTTCATTCTTTGCCTATTTGACACAGGTCGTTCCCTTGGCATTCTGAGCTTTTGATTTCCAGATGAGCACAGGAGCGCAGTAGAGAATTCGACCTATATAGCACGACTATCTTTTACACCAGTATCGCTCTTTAGGAAGTGGAGAAAGGAAAATTACTTGTATTAGATAGAGGTGAGTTCTTTTTGGCAAAGTGTCGCAGACCATTTAAAAAAACTCAAAAAGTGAAAAATATATGTCTGTGTTGTTGTTGTTGTTGTTGTTATGATCATGTGATTGCCATGTCTTCATGATTTGAGAGCATCTGTGTGCTTAGGAGTAGTGGAGAATGTTAAATATTCCTTATACTACAACACTGTTGAATGCTTTAATACAATTGTGCAATTATTTTCAGAGAAACGCATGACAAAAGTAGTTCCAGGCAGATTTTGACCGTATTATGACCATATCACTTCGCCAAATGATTTCAGTTATTTCAAAGTTCCGTACAGCTTACAACAGCAAAAGAACCAAAACCCACAATGACACAAAATTGGATAAAAACAGCAAATTATTTCCGTGTTTTTGACAAAAAATTACATTTTATTATGTTTGGAAAGCACACTGTGTTTCTCCCGTTCTCACTCTCTTACAAACGCACGCACACAGTACAGACACACTCACACAGAAACATGTTGTTAGCCCTGCTCAGACGATTTTATCAGTAAAATAGTTTAGCAGCTTAAAAGCTACATGTCATATCTGACTAATAACAGCGCTGTTTTTGAAACCGATAAACTTTCGCTATTAATAGAGACCGAAAACTGCTGAGAGATGGACACAGACAGTCTGCTATAAAGGCTCAAGCCTCTGTTACTAGGTGTAAAATTATGTTTTGAAAATAGCGATGAAGGTGTGGGGTGAGATGCGTAAGAAATTATTCCTACTCACAAGACCATTTTAAGGACAAAAACCTGACGAATATCTTAAAATGCATCATCTGAACAATTTCTTAAAGTTGCGAAAGTATTCATACCCTTTAATTTTTTTTCATGTTTTGTTATGTTGCAGCCTTATGTTAAACTGCTTTAAATTACTTTTTTTTCACATCAATCTACACTCCATGCACCACAATGATAAAAAATAAAACAGATTTGTGAGAACTATGCGCATGTATTACAGTTTTTCTCAGTCGCTTTGGTACATTTCTCGAATCATCCTTGATATTTGCAAAACAGTAAGTGCATTTCTCAAAACAATTCTTACAAATAGCAGAACACCATGGATTACCTGCAAAAGCCAGTCTCTTGCTCAAAATCCTTAGTTCATCTCTCAAAAATAAAAATCTGTGTCAATGAACATGTCAGTGCCATCAGAATGACAAGTCCTTGTGTCATTGTGTACGGATAAGACAGTCAAATGTTCTGGTGTAAACTATGGCTAAGGTTTCGATGACAATTATTGTGACTTGTAGGTTACACCTTATTGTATGTGGAAGTTTGATTGCAAGACACTGGACACATTTACATTTGCGCTTTTACTGTTTGTACTGTAATTTGTTGGGTCATCTGTGTATGTGGCTGGCGATAATATACTTTCCATCTCCATGCTGAGAAAAATTCCTCAATAAGGGTTAAGGAATGGAAAGTAGGGTGAGAGGAACTCCATCAGCATCCTGTTGTGGGCCCCAGTCCATTGCCTGATGATGTTGGAGCTCCGGCTATATATATGCTTGCCAGTTGATAGTTCATGAGATGCACCTTTGTTAGAGAAAGTCAAGATTCACCTGAGAGCAATTTACCAATTTAGGACAGATTTAGCAAAAAAAGTTTAATGGAAATGTTTCGAAATAAGCTTGACATATTATGACAACTTGTTCAACCATTTTGCATGTAAAGACTTATGCTATGAACCAATGCCTAAATGTTGTGGGGGGAGAGACTATTCAACAGAGACCCATTATAATACATTTTGATCAACATGACAAAAGCAATTGATAATGTAGGAAACAGCAGAGAATTGTACATAATCATTTGCATGGATGTACCAAAGCATTTGCAACTTGTTCAAAGAAATGAGAAACTGCTTTTTTGATGTGCACAAGTGACACAATGATGTGAAGATTGAACAGCTAGTTTTGAGAATTTTAATTCTAATCTGAGAAATGTACCAAAGCGACTGAGAAAAACTGTAAAAATAAAACACAGAAATAAATACATTAAGCATAAGTATTCATACCCTCAATGCGGTAATTAGTATAAGCACCTTTACAGCCTCAAGTATTTTTGGGTATGATGTTACAAGTTTTGGAAATTCTTTGCCTCACCTCTTCACCTCTCAAGCTCTGTCAGCTTGAATGGGGGCTGGCAGACATTTTCATGTTTCTCCAGAAATGTCTGAATGGGTTCACTCAAGGACATTCACAGAGTTGTCTATAAGCCACTCTTGCTGTGTGCTTAGGGTCATTATCCTGTTGGAAGGTGAACCTTCTGCCCAGTCTGAGGTTCTGATTGCTCTGGACTGCATTTCAATTGCTATCTCTATATTTTGCTGTGTTAGGCTTTCTTTCTACTCTGACGAATTCTTCAGTCCTTGCTGCTAAAAAACAGACCCACGGCATGAGGCTGCTACCACCACACTTTACTGTAGGGATGGTACTGTGCAGGTGATGAGCAGTGCATGATTTCCTCCATACATGATGCTCAGAATTGAGATTCATCAGACTAGAGAATCTTGTTTCTCATAATCTGAGAGTTCTTTAGGTGCTTTGTTGCAGTTGTGGGTGTTCATGTGTCTTCACTGAGGAGTGGATTGAGTTTGGCCACACCACCATAAAGACTGGATTGGTGGAGTGTTGCAGTGATGTTTGTCCTTCTGTAAGTTTCTCCTATCTGCATATATGATCATGGAGCTCAATTAGAGTGACTATCAGCTCTTTTTCATCAGTTGCTCAGTTTGGCCAGGAGGCCGACTCTAGGAAGAGTCCTAGTGGTTCTAAACTTCTTCCGTTATGGATAGTAGAGGCTACATGCTTCTATGAACCTTCAATGCAGCCTGTCTCTGAGCTCTACATACAGCTCTTTTGACCTCAGGTTTTGGATTTTGCTCTGATATGCATTTTCATTTGTTAGACCTTTTATTGAGAGGTGTGTGCCTTTCCAAATCAAACTCATTCAAATGAATTTTCCACAGGTTAACTCCACTCGAAGTGTAGTAACATCTACAAGCGATATGAATGCTCCTGAGCTCATTTTCAAGTGCCCCAGTGCAATAGAATGATTTTCATTTTTTATTTACAATAAACTTGCAGTTGTTACAAACCTGTTTTATGCTTTGTCATTATGTGTAGATTGATGTGGTAGAAAAAGTCATTTAAAGCAGTAAGGCTGGAACATAACAAAACGTGAAAAAATGAAGGGGTATGAATACTTTCGCAAGGCACTGTACTTACTTGTTTTTTTTTTATATTATAATGTTTATCTTTCCCAAATTTTAGAACGTTGTTTATTTTTAAGTTTTGAAATGACATTTTGAATCCCATATGTGAGCTTAGACTTTTGAACCCCCACTGTTTGTATTCACGGTTCAGTTGTATTTTTTCATTAAAATTCTTAGGAGCATCCATGCTTTTTCAGAGTATATTAAAAATCTGTAAACTCTCAAGTGCTGAAGATTTGAGTGTTTTCAAGCTGTTTTGCCCTTTTGTGTTACCTGTACAGACAGAGCAGGTGAAGCAGTACAGTGACTTCCCCCTGAGCTCCTCTTCTGGATTGGCATCCCCAGAGGCTCTGAATTATTCAGACCGTCTCCAAGAGAGCAGTACCAAATCTCAACCATTTGAGCGGTTCATGTCTGCAACCACTGCAAACATTTCTCTGTCACTTTACCTTGAATGACAGTATACCCGAACCTTCTCCACATGGAGGCTGTAGCATTCACTTTGTTCCCAGAGATTCTTACTTTCCATGGTTCGCCTTTTTGAAGTCAAGCTATGACAACCCCTGGGATCTCCACTGTGTGCTGTATGTTTATGCTCTCAGCCATTCACATGCCATTGTTGACAGTCTTTTGAACTACAGAATTGCACAAACTTTCTTTCCCTTATTTGTCTCACATTCAGAAGTCAAACAGCGAGCTGGAAATTAACTGCAGCGCAATTTGAATACAGTCAAAAATGCGCCTCTGCTTACGTGCTCCACTTCTTGACAGATTGGAAAATGTTGCATGATGGTGAGTGAATATTAACATCAACATTATAATCAGATGAATAATTATGTTGTCTCTTCACTGGATGTGAAAGTTTTATTCATTTATTTGGACTGCAAATAATGCAATAAATCAGTCCGGTTTTTACTCCCATGTCTTTAATGGACCATTTAATAACACTGTACGATTTAATCTCTCTTGTATCATGGTGTTTGGTCAGATCATTTTCATGTTGTATGTGTTATTTATGAAAATGTGTAATGGCTAAATAAATCAGTAATACTGACAAAAGCCAGATAAATGTCATGACAGGGTGCTGGAACTAATTGGAAAGTCGTACAAGTAAATAATAGGTACAGTAATCCTGGTCGTTTCAGCCAACATTTGTGTTTTTTATACCAGAAATGCATACAGTATTCTTTAAATCTCAGTTTGAGCCATGTATCAGTTTGTATCACACAATGTACGAATTCCTAATGTAAGTTTAGGTGAAAAGTAAAAGGGTGCATTTAATTCCCAGGATGGAGCATAACACAGGTACGAGGGAGATGCGAGGCTATTTATTTAATGCTAGCGAAGCCTTCCATTTCCCTCGTTTTTTGGTTTTCTTTTTTTTTTTTGTAACTACAGGGAAAGCACATCAAGTGTGTCAAGAAGGAAAACAGAAGGGGAGAGAAACAGCACCAGAGGAGATGGCTTCAGTGGCTTGACAAGAAAGCATATTGATTTCTCTTTAGGGTCACTGAACTCGGTGGGACATTGCAGAGCAGGAGAAAGAGGGTAAGACAGAAAGAATGGGAAATGCAATGCATTAGCAACGGCAGCGGAGATGCCGTCTATTCAGAGTGGTTTTACCTCTCTCTCAATGCATGAGTTCACAGGGAAGAAAAAAAAAAGTGCTGGGCATGATTTGATGTGTCCTGAAATGACAGGTTGCTTTTATGTGGCCTGCGACCTAATAAACAACAAGGAGGAAATGGATTTGCAGCCATTTCTAAGCTGCATATGCAGAGTTATTCAGTTTCCTTGATTATTCAGTACGGCAGCTCCATGACTCCTACACTGCCTCGAGCTTTTGAATAAGAAAAATGACTTTGAGTTTTTAAACGATGAGACCGGCCCTCTGAGATTCTTTGTGGTCCTATTTCACAGGTCCCTCTCTGTTTCGCAGCGGATTGCCATGGTGACGATGCACAGGCTGTGCTTGGCCTTGGTTTGTATGGTGTGCCCTCATTTCCATCTGAAAGGTTTGTTCGCTTTCACTATCTCGCCGCTGAATCCACTTCAGCCAGCGATACATATCTCGCACGGCTCTTTCTCACTTTCTCTCGCTGCTTTCACCCTCCATTTGTATTTTACGCTCCCTTTGATGAACCATGGGGAGGTACTGATTCCCATTTTGGAGGTGTCTGACCCCTATTGAAAGGTCTGCGGGGCCGGTCATTCAATTTGCCCTGTAGGAAATACAGGACCAGAAGCTCCCAAAAAAAAGAGAGAGAGAACAATTCGCTTAAAAATGAATAAAACAAGAATCCAGCCTCTGTTTTACCTTGGTCTTTTGTTTGAAAGCATGTTGACATTCAGTCAGACGAAATAATATCTTGCTATTGTCTCCTCTTTTCCCATCTCCTTTTTTTAATCTCTGACATGAAAGAGATATAAACATCTGAAATGGTTATGTCTCTGGCTCTTTAGGTGGTGTTAATGAGCCATGCTGTTTTTGTTTAATTTCTCTTGATCTTGAGCAATGCAGTAGTCGTTTTCCTTCCATCCTGCCCTAATCGTGTAGCAGTCTGTAAAACCTCTTTTTGAATTTGGTACATTTCTCATTCTTTGATCGTAGTTTATGTTCTCTTAATTGCAGTGAACAGCTTTCTTTAAACGCCATCTTTTGCACTTATATCAGCAAACTAGTGGTGGCTGGTGCTTTTGAAGAGTGAGGAAGCACAGATGTCAGTGGCATAAAGTATACGCCGATCTGTTTCTTTTTCTGTCTGCAGGGTTGCTAATATAAGCTACTGCTCAAAGTACTACTAAACATTGAAATTAATTTAAATTAACAGAACTGTATTTTTCCTATTGGAATATATTTCTGTGATGGCAAAGCTGAATTTTCAGCATCATTCTAATATGCTGATTTGGTACTCAATGTACATTTATTATTATCAGAATTGAAAACAGTTGTTTTTTATCATTTTCTATTTTTTCTGTATGCTGTAATACATTTTTCAGGATTCTTCAGTAGAAAGCTCAAAGGAACAGCATTTGAAATAGAAATCGATTGTAACAAAAGCTTTGCTGTCACATTTAATTACTTCATCTTTGCTGAATAAATGTTGATTTCTTTAAAAAATAAAATCTATGACCTTGTACTTATGAGCAATAGTATACACTGCCATTCAAAAGTTTGGGATCAGTATGATTTTTAAGTTTTTTTTTTTTTTTTTAAGAATTCTCTTATGCCCATTAAGGCTGCATTTACTTGATCAAAAATACAGAAAAACAGTAATATTGTGAAATATTATTATAGTTTGAAAAATGGCTTTCTATTTTAATATATCTCAAAATATAATCAATTTCTGTGATACAAAATTGAATTTTCATCAAGCATTACTCCAGTCCTCAGTGTTACATGATCCTTCAGAAATTATTCTAATATGTTGATGTATTACTTTTATTATCAATGTTGAAAACAGTTTTTTTTTTTTTTTTTGTTAAAAAGACTGGCATTTATTCAAAATATAAATCTTTTCTAACAATATAAGTTGTTGCTATCACTTTTTATCAATTTAACACATCCTTGGTAAATAAAAGTATTAATTTCTTTCAAAAAAAGAAAGAATAAAAATGTACTGACCACAAAATAAACAGTAGTTTATGTTGTTACAAAAGATTTCTATTTTAAATAAAAGCTGTTCTTTTTAACTTTTTATTTATTAAAGAATCTTGAATAAAAAGTGTCACAGATTCCATCAAAATATTAAGACGCATAACTGTTTTCAAAATTGATAATCAGCATATTAGAATGATTTCTGAAGGATAATGTGACGCTGAAGACTGGAGTAATGACAATTCAGCATTGCATCAAAGGAATAAATAATATCCTAAAATATATTCACATAGAAAACAGTTATTTTACATTGAAATAATATTTACATTTTTTTCTGTATTTTTGATCAAATAAATGCAGCCTTGATGAGTGTAAGAAACATCTTTAAAAAATCAGCTGACATTAACATCATGAATTTTCTGTAAAGCTGCTTTGAAAAATAAAGTGTATTGTGCAAGCGATCTAAATAATTAATACAGTCATGACTTGATCATATATAACAGCATAAATCCTTATTTTGTGATGACTTTGATAATTCATTAAAAAAGCAGTGTACTAAGCTTAATTGCTAATCAATTAGTAAAGCTGTAAATATGTGCTTCAGAAAAGATTATGATTTAATCCAATAATCAGGCATCACAGCTGCCAAAGGAGCATGTGTGATCAATATCTAATCAAGAAAGAAAACAATTACGGCTGTTCTTCAATAGTACTTGCAAGATACTTAAATGCATTTATACAAAATAACACATTTATGTTAATGTTATGTCAGCAGATGGATAGAGATGTAGTCACCAAGCGGTCGTCAAACATCTAAACCAGGGCATCTGCTGTACGCCCTTGGTCCAACTGTAGACCTGAGGACGTTTGAACCACCTGGCTCCTGCTCAAGAATATACCGTGAACTCTTTCAGTCTGAATGTGTGTTGTTCCTGAGGCAACAAGGGCAAGGATACTGACTTCTGTTGCGCATTCTGTCTCTAATGACTTTCTCCTTCATTAGCCTGATTCATTCAGGATGGCAATGCCCCCGCCCCCACCAACACCGATCCTGGAGGCTAGAAAGCACTGAGGCCGAGAACTAGCATGTCGACGAGGATCTGAGAGGACATGTCGCCATGGCAACACTAGGGGAGCGTTCCTTTTTCAAATGAGAGAATGAGTTATCTCTATTTCCCCTTCGTTTCCCTTCGGCTGTGCTTTTCCTTTCTTCACCCCCCACCCGTCCCGTCTCTCTCTGCTGAGGTTAAGCACTTTGTGTTCTAGACACAGCTAATTGCATTTTGTCCCTTCGCTGGAAGTTCTTGAAATAGATTTCTGCACTTCAAAATTGCACATTTCTTTATTGTGACTGGTTAAATCAACACATGTCCGGCTTCTATTCCCAAATCTTTAATTGGCCTTTTAGTAATGCCGTAAGATTCCGTATCTCACATATCGGTTTCTTTGATCAGCCCAGTTTCACAGTACGTTTGCATCTAATATGCAGCATCTCTGAGCCATGTACTTTGTTTCTGGCAAGTTGTCATGGTTTTGCACTCTGGTTTTAATTGAATCCCTGATCATATTTCAAAGAAAACCCCTTGTGGAACAGGATATTGCAGAGAAAATTGGATCTTTATCTTTGTTTTTGAGAGGTGAGAGGAATTCATTTAGAAGGCCTGCAGTGGCCCCTGTCTCATTGAGTTGACAGGGCCAAAACATTTGCTGTGACCCGAGCGAAGAAAAGGAGTGGGGATTGAAGACCCAGGCTTCACAACACTAGTGTCATTGCTCTGAAACTTGTCATTTGGTCTCCCAAGTTGACTTGCCTAAGTTTTTCCACTGACCCGAAGTGCTTTCTCCTAGACCTCTCACTCTCAAAAAGTCACTTTGCCTCTACAGTTTGACACATAATGGATCATTTACTTCCAAACTGACAGTCTGTCCGGTGAGAATCTACACAGGAGCATATCCTACAGCTAGTGTCACTTCAGGCAGAGCATCCCATCACCTCTGCAGGTTCTCTCGTATAAAAAGGTGAACGCCTGAGCTTTGATGAATTAGGACTAGTCATCATTCTATACCTGTCAAAGAAGTTAGAGTTGAGGGGAAAACGATGAGACGTCTTTGAAGAAGGCTACCTATCAAGCTTTTTGACTGAAATAGCAAGGAAAAAGTAGAAAAGAAGGCAGGCGACAGGAGATGCTGGCAGACTGCACTGCAGGAAGCCTGAATGGGGAAAGATCTGAGGCTCTCTGCCATTTTTTCAGGTAACATGATACCACTATACTTCATTCCCATTATCCCATAGGCTCGGAGCACTTTCGCTCCAAAGGAAACTGGGAGGGATCTAATGTGAAGCCAACGTTCTCGGTGGACCATTACTGGAAGATTTTACCCAACAACAGTTCTTAGGAATATGCAAAAACGGTAAAAATATGACTGAAATGCGTTTCATCTTTGCGTCGCGTCACGCGGGAATGCCCTCTGCTGTTGTAGACTCCCAAATGCATTTATTGTAGATGAAGGAGCTTTGTTCATCCTAAATCAGTCATGATGTTTTGATCTAGTTTACAAGCCGGCCCACCTTGTATAGTGCAGGCGAGCGGTTCTTTAAGACGTGACTTTGGTTCCATTTACCAGTGCTGCTGGGATTGTTGTCCGCAGTCAGGTAAACAGAGCGACAGCTTAATCCGTTTCTGCTATGATTTCCAGCAGATGAAGGCTAACACTCTTAGTCAGCCTGTGTTTTTGGAAAAGCAGCTAGATGTATCTGCCAACCTTGTTTTACAACAGGAACGAGATTCTTCATGAATTATTTGTTTGTTTTTTTGACAATGATGACAAGCAGCCAACACATGTAGCTGCATTTATAAGCTAGAGAGTGAATGTAATTCCACCATATATTATTTATTATTTGTTTTATTTTCATTATTATTCATTGCTGATGACAAATGCATTCCAGACTGCTTCAGGCTGTGTACTAATCTAGCTTATACTTTAAACTTGGCATTGTGTATTATTGGCTTTTATGACAAATTGTTTCTGATGTTTCTTATTCGTAAGTCTCTTTGGATAAAAGCATCTTCTTAATAAATAAATGTAAATGTACTTTTATTGTTATTAGTGTTGTTTGCTAAGACGTAATACTTTGGGGATTTTAATTGAACAAACTTCTTACCTTATCACATTTCAGTGTGTAATTGCACTGTTTACCTCAAAAGATGCAACTTGAGGTGTAGTATTTCTCTTATAAATGTTCCACATTTGTTCCCAGCAGACAAATAAAATGGGCTAAAAATTGGTTCAGCCAGAAAAAAATGATATGATCTAGAGACCAGAATATTTGATTTTGGCCAGTAATCAACCAACTAGAACATCTATATTGCAATAGTGCAATACTGTATCAGGTGAGTTACAGAGCAAGTTTACCAGGTTAGAAAACCCATATTTATGGAGCTACTGTAGTTACGTGATGAAAATCAGTACAAATCTTGCACTATATGGTAAAAGTGTATTAAGAAACCATGCAAAAAGTCTTAATGCCAGTGTAATCATCTTTGTTTAAAGAGGAATAAAAGTTGTGGGTGTTTTACTTCCACTAGTGTTCATTTCACCTGGAAACTGCTGTATGTAATGTTTTGATTTTGACGTTTTGCAAAAAAGTAGATAGCTCACATTTTTCTAATGAGCTTGTGTGGTTTTTAATGCAATTACAATGATTTATCACAAGACACTAAATAGGAACTGAGCTGAAATTAATAAATGCACAGAGATGATATTGTACTATTCATGTCATTTGTATTTGTAGAAAGAGGGAGCCAAGCCATGTATAGGGACCATGATTTCACAGACTTTTGATTTTGGCCAGTAAGCAACCAACTAGAACATCCGTATTGCAAATGCAATACTGTACCGGGTGAGTTACAGAGCAAGTTTACTACATTAGAAAACTCATATATATGGAGCTACTGTAGGTATATGATAAAAATCATTACAAATTATGCACTATGGTAAAAATGTATTGAGGCCATGACATAGAATTTTGCAAGGAACTGCACAAAAAGTCTTTATGCCTGTTTATTATTATTTTTTTTTATTTTTTTTTATCATTTTTTTGAAGAGGAATACAAGTTGTTGGTGTTTTACTTCCACTAGTGTTCATTTCAGCTAAAAACTGCAGTATATTTACTGGAGTTTTTTTTTTTTTTTTTAAGTAGGTAGGTATCATTTTTCCAATGAGCCTGTGTTGCTTTTAATGCAATTACAATGATTTATCACAGGACTTAATAAATAATGACAGACATAAATAATGACAGAACTTTCTTTTTGGGGACAATTGTTCCTTTAAATTACAGCTAAATACAAACTGAGCTGAACTTGATAAACGCACATACCAGAATATACCAGATCAGAATATCACAAACTTTTGTAAGCAACCAACTAGAACATCTGTATTGCAAATGCAATACTGTACCGGGTACATTACAGAGAAAGTTTATTATGTTAGAAAACGTCTAGGTTACGTAGGTAACCCTCGTTCCCTGAAGGAGGGAACGGAGACGTTACATATGGGAACTCGCCTGAGAGACCAGTCATCTCTGAGCTTTATTCAAAAGGCCAATGAACATTGGCGAGTGGTATTTGCATGCCAAGCCACTCCCCCGTACATACGGGTATATAAGATGGCGGCACGCAACCACTCATTCAGGTTTTCGCTGAGGAGCTGTATTGAGCCGGTGTCAGCGCGACGCCAGGGTCGTGGCAAAGGATGTAATGTCTCCGTTCCCTCCTTCAGGGAACGAGGGATACCTAAGTAACCTAGACGTTCCCCTTCAGTCGTTTCACTACGACGTTACATATGGGAAGGGAACAGACCCTATGGAACAGGCCACGACCCTGATGCCACGTTACGCACAAACCCACGTGCCGACAGGCGGACATGTCAGCAGATGGATATTGTAACGTAACCTTCCCAACGCCCTGAGGGCCAATGGAGGGGCCCTACAGGAATGCCAGTTGTCTGAAGCATGGGTTGGGGGGCGGAGCACATGAGATCTTTACATGTGGAAATGAGAATAATTCAATATATCCATAAAGCTTTTTAGGGATACACGAGGGATACAGCGGTCTTCTCCGTTGGAAATATTGAAAATATACCCACAACCTGCGGGTCGAAGGCAGGATCACAGTCACGGACTACTCCGCATCTAGGCCTGACTGTGGGGCATGGAGGACCCAGGGTTCACCGGAGGGAACATTCTGGGAATATGGCGCACGGATCCACGTGGGAATGGCGCAGCAAGCCAACACCAGCCGTCCTCCCGCTCACCTGAAGTCTATGTTAAGACACAGGAGGAAACGGCCTCTACGCAAAGGTTGTAGAACCTAGCGAAGGTATTAGGTGTCGCCCAGCCAGCAGCTCTACAGATATCTGCTAGTGATGCGTCATGAGCCAACGCATAGGATGAGGCAACACTCCTAGTGGAGTGGGCACGAACACCTAAGGGGCATGGCTCTCCCTGGTATAAGTAAGACAGGGAGATGGCTTCTACCACCCAATGAGCCAACCTCTGTTTGGAGACAGCATTCCCTTTCTGCTGACCTCCGAAGCAGACAAAGAGCTGCTCGGTGCGTCTAAAGTGCCGAGTGCAGTCTACGTATATGCCCGATGCTGCTTGCCCATCGCACACAGCACCCCAACCCGTGGTGGAGGCATCAGTGTAAACCACGACATGCCTGGACACCTGTCCCAGGGGCACTCCGGCCCGTAGGAAGGCAGGGTCTGACCACGGGCTGAATAGGCGGCGAACAGTGTTCATGTCCGTCCAGAGAGGTGAGGAAACTGCCACACCCAGAAGCGCACGGCCGGAAAGCCATTCTGAAAAGAACGTCTTACACAGCCGTGCGGAATTGCTCTTTTAGACCCGGTCTGCCCAGGGAGGAAACCGCGGCACCACTGTGCACTTAATGGGGCTTGCTCGCTGGAGAGCAGGAGGCTTTTGAAGGCCGTGAAAACTGCCGCCTGCAGGATCTCGTTGGCGGCTGCCGAGAAACACTCTTTTAGATATTTGCTCTTTTCGATCGTCAGCGTGCCAGCAGAGAGAGAGCAGCAGGAACGTCTTTTTCTTTATGTTTGAAGGCTCGAGCATAGAGGCTCTGAAAGCGAAAATCTGAATGAGTGGTTGCGTGCCGCCATCTTATATACCCGTATGTACGGGGGAGTGGCTTGGCATGCAAATACCACTCGCCAATGTTCATTGGCCTTTTGAATAAGGCTCAGAGATGATTGGTCTCTCAGGCGAGTTCCCATATGTAACGTCGTAGTGAAACGACTGAAGGGGAACTCATAAATAAAGCTACCGTAGGTATGTGATAAAAAATAATTACAAATCATGCCCTATGGTAAAAGTGTATTGAGGCCATGGCATTGTATTTTGCAAGGAACCATGCTTAATGCCAGTTTAATCATTTGTTTGAAGAGGAATAAAATTTGTTAGTATTTTACTTCCACTAGGGTTCATTTCAGCTAGAAACTGACGTATATTTGCTGGAGTTTAGCAAAATAAAAAGTAGGAAAGTCTCGTTTTTCCAGTGAGCCTGTGTTGCCTTTTAATACAGTTACAATGATTTATCATAAGACTTGGACATTAAAAAAAAAAAAAAAAAAAGTCTCTATGCCAGTTTAATCATCATTTGTTTAAAGAGAAAAGTTGTTGGTGTTTTTCTTTTCATTAGTGTTCATTTCAGCTGGAAACTGTCGTATATATGCCAGAGTTTTGCAAAGAAGTAGGTAGGCCACATTTTTCGAACGAACCTGTGTTGTTTTTAATGCCGTTACAATGATTTATCACGAAGAACAGAACTTTACTTTTGAGGAGAACTGTCCCTTTACAACTAAATAGAAACTGAGCTAAACATAATAAATGCACTGAGATTATATTGTGCTATGTTATTTGTATTTTTACAAAGAGGAACCCAAGTCATGTCTAGGGACCAGAATATCACAGACTTTTGGCCAGTAAGCAACCAATTAGAACACCCTAGCAATCACTCATCTGTTGCATAATGGTGACAGATTTTCATCTAAAATTTTTACAGTGAAAACTGATCTTCAGAGCTCTTCAGAGGTAGAATAGAAAATGTTTTTGTACAAAGGGTGAAGAGGACACAAACTTCTCTGTAATGCCTTGTTTAAGCTTGGAAAGTCTCACAACAAGCACAACAAAAAATAGCGATCAAACGCTGTAGGCTACAAGAGAGTCTGAGAGAGGGTCCAGTGCAGTGTAATTCCTTGCCGGAAGAAACAAAAAAAGGAACAAAACTGCTCATCGGGGAATGTTAGCAGACTGATAGATGAGTGTACCATTGCTTAATTGTGTTCCTGTTAGGAGAAGCCCAGATGTGCATTTGAGATGTAGTCAAAGGTTTGATGAGAGTGGCTAGGTGCCAGAGGAGTTGATTTCCAACACAGCACAGAGAACCAATCCAATTAGGGTGAAATTAGAGAGAAGATATGTTGAGTTTCAATCCTCCCCTGTGTCTTTCTCTGCAGTGAAAGTGCAAGAAAGATCAGTTTTTTTCAGCTGCTGCACACAGGGTTGAATTTCTAACTAAGCTTCTGGCATTTAAAAGACACCTTTTTGTCAGTCGAGATACAGTAGATATTTTTGCCTTTGTTTAGGAGAAGTCTACACGAGGACAAAAAATAACTTTTAACCTGTCTATGAACTCTGTCAATCATGTGGCAGTGCACAGGACCCTCACCTGGGCAGCATTAGAGTGCTGTGTTTCTGACCTTGACGCTGTGAGTGGCAGTCAACTCTGCCAGCAGCTGTCACTGTAGGCGACTACATTCCCAAACTGTGAGGTAATAGGGAGGACAGAGATGATTGTTGGCCAGCACTGGGTTAGGGACAGAAGAGGACTTTTGGCTTAGAATTTGGTGTTAAACCTTCAGGGCTCCATTCAAAATCGTTAAAGCTTGAATTTGGATGAAGCTGACTCTATATCTGTCCTACAGGGGGATGCCAGAGAAGAAAAACAACAGACCTCTACCCATTTGGCCATCTGTGCTGTAGTGACCTCCATGTGCTCAAGCTGACATTGCCAGCCAGCGGAGAGAAGAGCCAGGATGTAGGATCCACACACCTGTTTGGGGTGCACCGCTGACTGGGCCAAATATTGGTAATTCAGCTTAGTTCCTGCAAATTTAAAGAGATAGTGAACCTAAAAATGTCATTCACTCATTGTAATATCAAGGTGCGTCCCAGTTAGAGAAAATTAATATCATACATGATGACAAAATGTTCATTTTTGAGTGAAATAACACACTTATTTGTTCAAACTGGTGTTTTTTCTCTCATTCGGGGACTTGGTTTCTTTAGCATGACTATTGTCCTTTATTTCATACCAAATATTAGATAACATGTTAATTTACAATTTCAGAAGAAATTACCCTGGGATGTTGTTCTGTATTCATAAACATCATAATCAGCTGTCCTTTCCCTAATAGCATTACTTTACACATGTTTAAGCACATGATAGGCATAAAATGTGTTTTTCTTATTATAATGACAAGGTCAATACATTGTGTTATTAATGAGACCTGATTATAAATTGTAATTGTGCCTCAGTGACGCATTGCAGTTCGGTGTATGGCATTATGCGTATTGTCGTGTTACATATCAATTTTTTCTGATTGTTCACTGCAGCTTATTTAAAAGGCATTTAAGGGAATAGTTCACCCAAAAATTCTGTCATTAATTTCTCACCCTCATGTTGTTCCAAAACTGTAAGACATTCATTCATCTTCAGAACACAAATTAAGATATTATTGATGAAAACCCAGAGCCTTCTGACCCTGTATAGACAGCAACACAATTACCACATTCAAGGCACAGAAAGGTAGTAAGAACATCTATAAAATAGTCCATAACATGGTACTTTCGTAAACGCGCATCGAAGACTGACACAGAAGAGAAGAAATTATTAAATAAAGTTATTTTTGTTTTCTTTGTGTACAAAAAGTATTCTTGTAGCTTCCTAAAATTACTACTGATGTTACATGGACCATTTTACTATCTTTCTCAGCCTTGAACGTGGTAGTTCTATGTGGTAGAACATTGCAGGGTCAGAAAGCTCTCTGATTTTTTTCTTTAGAAATGTCTTAATTTGTGTTCTGAAGATGAACAAAGGTCTTACGGGTTTGGAACAACATGAGGGTGAGTAATTAATGACAGAATTTTAATTTTGGGAGAACTTACCCCTCAAGGTGTGTTCAGGTTTATCCAGAAATATAAATATAAGTCTGAAAATGGTTTATTACGTTCGTTGTTGTACCTATTGCAGCAGTTTGGAAATTAAATGCAGGTTAGAGTCTCAGGTCCAGCAGGGATTGTCGTTGGGGGGAGTGAATGACCAGCGCTCTCTCCACCCTCAATATCACGACTGAGGTGAGACCCTTGAGCAAGGCACCAAACCCCCAAATGCTCCCCTGGGCACTGCAGCAATATGGCTGCCCATTGCTCCAGGTGTGTGTTCATGGTGTGTGTGTGTCAGTGATCACTACTGTGTGTGTGCACTTGGATGGGTTAAATGCAGAGCACAAATTCCAAGTATGTGTCACTTGGCCATACGTTCCTTCTAGTAAGTCTAGAAAAGCTATTTTATCGTGAAACAGGAGCCTGCCTGCTCTGTATTGCATGTGGCGTACTATACCATGTTTAAGTTATAGAGCAAGTTTACTATGTTAGAATACCTATATCCACCTTTGTCTTGAGCGATGATGGTTAATGTACTAATAAATATGTAAACCAGAAAAAAATGTGTGGAGCTTTTAACAAACTAAAGTTAATAGGTGTTAAAGATACATAAGAACAGTATTTATAGAGATATTAGCCGAATATTTCATGTACGTGACCGGAATTGATAAAAACAAGCACAATGTTGTCGAGATTCTTGCCCTGGAAATCCTGGTTCAGTTTGGCCAACCACAAACGCCTTTTGTTCCTCAGACGGTTTTTTGCACTCCTCTCCTTGATTTGTTATATTTCTTGGCAGAAAATTACTCAAAATGTTTTTCCTGCTCCAACTGATTAGTACAGCCCAAAACATGACAATAATTAACCATTTTCAGCAGCAATAATATGCAAAATATGCAAGTTTTATTCGGTTCAGTGGCATTGTTTACGTTCATTGCCACCAGTATGGCTGATTGATGACACGTTGTAAAAAACACTCTATTATCGGCAGTTTGATTTGACTAGAAACACCAAAAACGTTGTTTCAGTTGGGCAAGACTCCGCTTTCAGGAAAAAGGTGGATATATGAAGCTAGCTATGTGATGAAAATCATTACAAATCATGCACTGTGGTAAAAGTGTATTAAAGCCATGACAGTATTTTGCAAGGAACCATGTACAATTCTTAACGCCAGTTTAATCATCATTAGTTTAAAGTGGAATAAAAGTTGTTGGTGTTTTACTTTCACTACTTTTCTTTTCATCTGAAACTGCCATATGTAATGGTATGTTTTTAAAGTTTTGCAAAAAAGTAGGTAGGTCACATTTTTCAAATGAGCCTGTGTTGTTTTTAATGCAGCTATAATGATTTATCACAAGACTTGGACATAAATAATGACAGAACTTTGCTTTTGGGGAAATTTGTTCCTTCACAACTACTGTAAAAAGAAACTGAGCTGAATTTAATAAATACACAAAGATGATATTATACTATTAATGTCATTCATATTTTCTGGTGAATAAGTATATGGATTAAACCTTTGTTATATTACATGTGTTTCAGTCTCACAGGACCTGCCTTCCTAGAATTCAGCTGGCATATACAGTAAGTGCAGATTGTGTTCTCAAAGCTTTTAGTGTTTGGTTTGTATGATCACTCACAGTGTGTTATGCTTGTTGCTGCCATTGGAATTCCAGTTGGAAATGTCATTTTGGAAAGGAAGAGACTAATGGATGAGGATTATACAGGATGCATGCTCACACACTGCAGTATCGCTTTAGTTTGTGCGGCTGTGTGGAGCATCACAGGGCTTCATTATACACATGCTGAATGCCAGTGTTTTAACAACGAATGCCCACATGATTTCACAGAATATCCCCATTTCACACACACGCACTGTTCATTTTTCATGTCATAGAAGAGAGAGCAAGGGTTTACAGTGCAAAGGGAAAGAAAATGAGTGAGAATCCGCTGCCATGGCGACTGGCCCAGCAGTATCTAATAGCAACGGGTTGCTAGGTAGCCGCTGCAGTTTCAGGAGGCTGAGGAGAATAGAGCATAATGCATGTGCTCATGGAAAATGACACAGGGGAGGATGTACAGGGATTGACATATGACCACAGAACCACTCACTCACAAACCATGCATCATTTACTTGCGTTTGATTGGCATGTTCAATTGCGATGCATTTGAACATTGTGCTCTTGAGAGGAAGGTTGGACCAACTTCCAAAGCAGGAGGTTTGTTAAGGACAGAAGCTGTGGTCTGTGCTGAGGCTGAAGTGCAGCCCACACACAAATAATGTTTGTTCAATAAATGTTAACACCTTTATGCCAGCGATCGCTTATGTTATAAAGCTTGAGTTGATCTCAGTTGGGAAAAAGGGCAAAGAATCAGTTGCATTAGCTCAGGTTATCATTATAAATTTAATCTCATTTGGATAATTTGTGGGGTATTATTAAACTACTGTTTGTAAGTGTAGCAAGCAATGAGGTGTAATTAGATCCACAGAGCAGAGAAATTAAAGAACAGTTTTGTACCTGATGTCAACCCAGCTTACTTTGCTTTCTGTGACACCATAGTTGATTCATTTGACAGCTCATGAATGTGGGCAATGGGAATGCCTAATTAATGCGGACAAATTGATTAGTAACAGGTGAGGGAGAGGGTGTACGAGGCAATTTAACCATCGTCTTCCCTGAATGAAACAGACATGTTGTCTGGCCCTCTGCACAGACTGTATGGTGGTCTTTCTTTGACATGGCAAGTTGAAAGGCAGGTCAGACAATATGCATAGTGGGAGAAGGAGCCTTGTGGAAGGAGTCTTTCTTTCTTCAGTCGTAAAGAAATTGTGTTTTTTGAGGAAAACATTTTAGGATTTCTCTCCATATAATGGATTTCTATGGTGTCCCCGAGTTTGAACTTCCAAAATGCAGTTTAAATGTAGTTTCAAAGGGCTCTAAATGATCCCAGCCGAGGAAGAAGGGTCTCATCTAGCGAAACGATCAGTTATTTTCTAAAAACAATTACAACTTATATACTTTTTAATCTTAAACGCTTTCTTGCCGAGCTAGACAAAACGAGCATTTGAGGTTAAAAAGAAAATAATCCATCGTTTTGCTAGATAGACCCTTCTTTCCTCGGCTGGGATCGTTTAGAGCCCTTTCAAGCTGCATTTTGGAAGTTCAAACTCGGGGGCACCATAGAAGTCTATTATATGGAGAGAAATCCTTAAATGTTTTACTCAAAAAACATAATTTTCTTACGACTGAAGAAAGAAAGACATGAACATCTTGGATGACAAGGGATGACATTATCTGTAAATTTGGTGGTGGTCAAATTACTATTTTTACCTGAGATTCAAAACCAATTTACAGGGGTGTAAAATGACTTTAGAAAGCTGGCAGCATCATTATTTTATTTTTGCACAGAGACTGGTAGGTCTATTAGTAAAATCTGTTGACTTAAGCAGTCTTTGTTTCATTATATTCTAATGGTGACAGTTTATAAATGGCAACAAGCACTTTTTGTGGGGTTTGTTTGCCTTAAGTTTGCATGCCTGTAACTCAAGGAGTATTAAAAATATCTTAATATCCTTTAGATTCTGGTTCTTAGTAAACTTTCTGTTTTGGAAAGTTCATTTTAAAGTCCCTCAGTGATTCAATCCCAGAGTTATGGAGATCTTAATGCAGCTCCATGAGTAAGTTGTTGAATTGTTCATATTTTCAGTGGACAAAAACCAAATGTGGGTCACTTTGCATACAGCTGATGCTTTTTTCCTTTTAAAGAAGAATATCTAAAGAATGTTGAAACTAGAAATCTATCTCATGGTTTTCTATCAGCTCAGTTGCATAGGACATACTTGTCTCTGAGAGCCATTAATATTCTTTTTCTGAAGTTGTCAAGCCTGTAACTGTAAAAGTATTCAAGATGCTTCTAGATTCTCATTCTTAATCAACTTTCCTTTTGGAATTGTCATTAAATATACTCAGTAAATATACATCTGTGGCATCTTTCATCGCCAAAATATTAACAAAATCAAAATATTAGCAAAAATCTCAAATTTGAGGTTGTGTTGACACCGAATTACCAATTTCTTTCCTCCATGCATTTCTCATTGCTCTGTAGGCAGTGTCAGTGTCATTTTTTTAAAGTGAATTGTGAGATATAAACTTTTTATTGTGAGGTAAAAACTTAGTTGCCATTGCAAACTTGCAAATTCTGAGTGAAAAAAAATTGCAAGATGTAAACCTCTTGAATTTTGAGTAAACTCATTTAAACTGCAAGTTAAACTCACAATTCTAAAAAATAAAAAAAAAATCTGAATTGTAAGATAAAAAAGTTGCAATTAACTTTTTATATATTTTCATTTCCTGGCAGAAATAAGCTTCCATAATTTCATTATAGTGACTTTACCTGTTCTGTACATAATCCATAATACTAGTATTATATGAATTTTAAGTAGAAACTTTATTTTAGGTCACAAATTTTACATCATATCATAATTGCTGTTGATTCACATACCTGTTTTCTTTGAAACAGGTGTTGATGAATGTATTTTTTATCTTAATGTTTAGTATAGAGCTTTGTCCTTATGCCTTTAGGTTTAACCTGAATACTGGTTAGCCACATTATACACTGAGAGCTTACCTATAAGATCTTGTTGCTAGGACACACATAAATATTTCATGCCAAGTCAAAGATTTTTTTTTTTTTTTTAACTGTTTTAAATCATTAGTGGGGCTATTTTTTCAATTTACTAGGACAGCACATGCCTACAGGTGACCTGACTAAGCTAAATTTTAACTTTAAATAATTGATGCTTTTGTAACACAAATGCACTTTTTGATGAATCATGCTCATTTTCTTTTTCAGTTCCCATGGTTGATTGTGAATTAGTTTTTTGCATGTTTTCTGTGGTTGAAGAGTAAAATGTGGCAAAGCCAGTTACTATACATCAAGGGAAGCAGTGCAATGTATATATTCATATATGCATGTCTCTGATGGTACATTATTCATCAGCATTCTGTGTGTGATGGGCAAGGTTCCACTTTACATGTATATTGCAGAAGACACACTTGCGATTGACATGTTTGAACAAATGGCACATGTTTAAAATATATGCCTGTGTGCCAGAAAGAAACCTCCCATGTCTATATATGAGCCAGAATAAGTGCTGGTAAACTGACTGGACCGGTCTTATGGTTTACATGCCTCTATCTTTAGCTGTTTTTGTCTTTGTGGTTTATTATCATTACAATTTCCCAGCTTCTCTGTGGTGTCAATTTGTAGTTCAGTTGATACCTCAACAAAAAGAATCTGTTGCATGCTAAATTTTGTTAAAGAAATAGTTAACATTTAGTCCATTTTCAGTAAGTTTAAATTTTTGGGTGAACTATTCCTACATGATAGTGATTTAGCATCATGTTAGTGGTGTCTGTACAATTATGTGTTTGACTAAGACTTGTCTATGCAGGGTCAGGAAGCTCTCGGATTTCATCAAAAATATCTTAATTTGAGTTTTGAACAACCTGAGGGTGAGTAATTAATGACTTAAAAAAAAAAATTATTTCTGGGTGAACTATTCCTTTCATTTGTAAGCATGAGAGGTTTGAGATGTGGTCAGATTAGTGTGCAGAGTTACTGTTTTCGAAATCCTGCTTTATTCCCATTGTGCCCTTGAGCAAGACACATTAGATGTTTACATGGTTGCTCCCACAGGTCTGTTCCCGTTATAACTGAGTCACCTCGGCACTGCTATGAGACAAGAAAACTTGATTATGGTTTTGTTTTGAAAATACACCTGTTGCCAGTAGACTACCAAGTTTAAATAAAAATAAGTCATGATCTTACAAACTTTTTGAAGTAAACGCTGATGCTTGAATTCATTAGTGTTTTAGACAAACATGCTTATGAATATTTTAATTAGATTAGTATTTTATTACAGGATGTGCTTTGTAAAGTTGTGTGTGGCTACTTTGAAGACAGAAGTTTTTTTTTTCCACTATATAATTCTTATAAACTTCTTTTGTGTTGATTTATATTTTTAATGAGTCCCTTGTTTGTCCTGAACAGCTAAACTGTCCGTTGTTCTTCAGAAAAAGCCTCCAGGTCCCACAAATTCTTTGTTTTTCAGCATTTTTGTGTATTTGAACTCTTTCCAACAATGACTGTATGGTTTGAGATGCATCTTTTCACACTCACAGACTTTTCACAGACTCATATGCAACTATTACCGAAGGTTATTACAGGAGGAAAACTTTTTGAATTTGAAGATCAGGGTAAATGTAAGTTATTTCTTCTGGGATACATGTAAGTATCTTCTGCAGCTTCTGAAGAGCAGTACTAAATGGAAAAAAAAAGATATTTAGGCAAAATAAGTCAAATGTACACATTTTCATTCTGTTCAAAAGTTTTCACCCCTGGCTCTTAATGCATCTTGTTTCCTTCTGAAGCATCAGTGAGTGTTTGAACCTTGTAGTTGCATATGGGTCCCTCAGTTGTCTTCAGTGTAGAAAGATGGATCTCAAAATACTATCAGTCATTGTTGGAAAGGGTTCAAATCCACAAAAATGCTGAAAATCCAAAGGATTTGTGGGACCTGAAGAATTTTTCTGATGAACAAGAGTATCATGAACAACTATCACTAAACAAAAACAAAACAAAAAACAAAACAAAAACACAGCTGTGGATTATTCAGGTAACAACACAGTATTAAGAATCAAGTGTATGTAAACTTTTGAACAGGGTCATTTTTATAAATTCAACTTTTATTTTCTCCTGTGGACTGCATGTAAACTTATTTTATGTGAAATATCTTATTCAGGTCAGTACTAAATAAAAAATAACATGCATTTTGTATGATCCCTCTTATTTTGGTCAAATAATTTACATTTTCTAAATTCTGCAAGGTGTATGTAAACTTTTGACTTCAACTGTACAGTGCTGCATAAATGTATATAGAGGCACATATTTTCTTAAACCTGGGTTGCTAAAATAATACATAGTAATAATAAAAAATTAACAGACTTGTCCAAGCTTTTGAGTGATATTGTTGCTAAATTCATCCTATGACACATAGCATTCAGTAAAGCTTTCATACATGTATTTATAAGATGGATCTGAAGAATTTACCTTCCTTTGTTTCAAATTTTAATGGGAATTTTAATGGCGTTTCGACATCAACTTTTGAAAGTTCACCAATAGTTGCGTTTGAATTCATAGGGGTAGAGTTATTTGCCTAAATAATTAATTGTATCCCTATCTAGTCCTATCAGAGAACTTACATTTAAAACAGTGAAGGTTGAAGTCTGTCAGTGTTTCATAAAAGTAACAGAGAAACCGAACTTTCATGCTGACTTTTGCTTTATCTTGAATTGAAACAAATTATTATTTACCGCAGAAGATAAGCTTGTGTCTAACCTCCTTTAGCTTTTAGACGGGACAAGGACAGTGGGGTTCTCTTAAAGACATATATGCCCACAGGCTCCATGATCTGAGTTCAATTACAATTTCTATTTAGGTTATGATGGGAAGCCAGCAGGGATTAAGCAGACAGACACAAAGCAGCTTTATTGGTGGCAGCTTATGTAACATCAATTAATGAAATATAGCTGCACTAAAAGAGATTTTTCACCTCAGAATACCTTAAAAAAGAAGACAGCTGTGGAAAAATATACCTGAGTTGAGATGTTTGGTGACTGAACCAGCTTCATATTATGAGAACGATCATTGATCGATTAAGAAATTAGCTAGGTGCATTCTGTGGTTTACTGACCTTGATTACTGACATTGGTTGTTTAGTAAAAGTGCAGTTACATAGATTTTGATATAAAGCAATGAAATACTATGTTACTAGATTAATAAAGATAGATGGAAACTCTTATGGTCCACTTGTCAAGTATTTTGGTCGCATATTGCACCCCTGACCTTGTGCAGATCTGAAAAGTGCATTTGTTTGAATTTGAAAGATTCAGACAGGGATCACTGACCTTACAAGCTTGATTGATTGTTTCTCTCTGCATTGAGCTGGATAGATGTTTATATTGTGAAGTGGCAGACGAGTGGTCAATAAATGTATCATTTTTGTCTCCTTAATAAAGTGAACTGACAGAGAATCAGAAGAGAAATTAAACTCTTTGAGGGAACAATGGTAACATATATTGTTGAGTTTATGAGGGGCATGAGGTTACTGTCTGAAGATGGGAAAGATTTCAAGGTACAGATGCACACAAGAGACATTGTCAGACACAATGGCTGTGATTGACAGATTGCTGAGAGAATACCAAGACGCCGAGATTACATTTTGGAAGTGGAGGTTGCTCTGACATTTCCTGAACTTGGTGAGATGAAGTATCTGACATGTTCTGGTCTCTCCGACAGAGAAAGCTGTTCGAGAGATGTCACAGGTCTTTATCTGTTTTGTAGTTTCTTTGGGGAATATGTGTGTGGCGCCTTGTCTAGACTGTGAGTCTTTAATAATTAATAGGTCTACTAGTTCTATATAGGTTCTACTAAATGAGGCCGGGCATGTTGTCACAATGGACTGCATATATATTACAGCTATGAGTAATTACCTTGTGTTTAAGGCTCTATGTTTGTGCTTTTCAGCTAAAATTAACACAAAATAACTCAAGAGAAGCAGAAATTTAAAAGACAGTGTAAATACAAAATTTTCAAATCAATCATCAGTCACACAAAATATGACAAACTGGCCTCACATTAATTATTCCTGATAATTTACTCACCCCTATGTCATTCAAGATGTTCATGTCTTTCTTCAGTCAAAAAGAAATTAAGTTTTTTGAGGAAAACATTCCAGAATTTTTCTTCTCAAAAAACGAAGTGGACTTCAGTGGGGATTAATGGGTTGAAGGTCCAAATTGCAGCTTCAAACGACATACACGATCCCAGCTGAGTAATAAGGGTCTTATCTAGCAAAACGATTGGTCGTTTTCTAAGCCCAAAAAATATATACAGTTAAGCCCAAAATTATTCATACCCCTAGCAAAGACTTAAAGTTCCCAAAAGATAAGACGATGTACAAGAGCATCATTGTGGAAGAAAATATTTTTTTACATTTATTTTATTTATTTTTTTTACATAATTTTATTACATTTAAACAAAAAGTGGCATGTCCAAAATTATTCATACCCTTTGAAAACTGTCAGTCTATGGGAAAATCCAAAGTTCTATACCATTCCAAATAGACCAAGCTGTTCTAAAGCAACCTAATTACCCTGATTCATTGGGAACCGCTGTTTTAATCAACTCAACAGGTGAAAAACAGAAGCTCTCTGCTGTTGGTTTGTGGACAGTCATGGCTAAGACAAAGGAGCTCACTGAGGACCTGTGGCTGCGCATTGTGGCTGCTCACAAGTCAGGAAAGGGCTTTCGGAAGCCAAAAGTGACACCTGTGCTGGCCAGGAGTTCCAAAGTTCTGAGAGAGGTAAAAAAGAATCCAAGGATCACCACCAAGGCCATCCTGATGAATCTGGGCTCTGTTGGTGGCAACATCTCAAGGCAGACAGTCCAACGGACACTGCACACCGCTGGGTTCCACGGACGCAGACCAAGGAGGACACCACTTCTCCAGATAAGGCACACAAAAGCCCGCTTGGCCTTTGCAAATGCTCATCTGGACAAAGAAGAAGACTTTCGGTCTTCTGTTTTATGGTCAGATGACACAAAAATGTAATTGTTTGGCCACAATGATGTAGCCTTTATTTGGCGTCAACCCTAAGAACACCATCCCCACTGTCCAACATGGTGGTGGGAACCTTATGTTTTGGGGGTGTTTTTCAGCCGGTGGACCAGGGAACCTAATCACAGTAAACGGCACCATGAAAAATGAGCAATACATCAAAATTCTCAACAACAACATCAGGCAGTCTGCAGATAAACTTGGCCTTGGGCACCAGTGGACATTTCAGCACAACAACGACCCAAAACACACAGCAAAATTGGTGAAGAAATGGTTAGCAGACAAAAACATAAATGTTTTGCAGTGGCCCAGCCAGAGTCTTGACTTAAATCTAATTGAGAATCTGTGGAGGGAGCTAAAGATCAGGGAGATGGCAAGGAGACCCTCCAACCTGAAAGAATTGGAGCTCATTGCTAAAGATGAATGGGCAAAAATACCAGTGGAGACATGCAAAAAGCTGGTCAGCAATTATAGGAAGCATTTTTATTGCTGCAATAGCCAATAAAGCTTTTTCTATTGATTATTAAGAAGGGTATGAATAATTTTGGACATGCCACTTTTTGTTCAAATGTAAATAAAATATGAGTAATATTTTTTTTCCACAGCGATGTCTCTTGTAAATCGTCATATTATCTTTTGGGAGACGTCTGTGTCATTTCTGGTCAAAAAAAACAAAAACTTGCTGGTTGAATGAAAGTAACTTTAAGTCAGAATTTGCCAGGGGTATGAATAATTTCGGGCTTGACTGTATATATATTTTTTTTAACCACAAATGCTTGTTGTGCACTAGCTCCACGTTATACATGTGCGGCTTCACGCATTGCGTAATCACGTTGGAAAAGTCACATGGTTCCTCGTCTGTGTAAAGTGGTTCAAAAAAAAGTTTTTTCTCCAAAACTTCAAAATCATCCGACATCTTTATTTTACCTTTTTTTGTAAAGGCATTTGACTTTCTTTGCACGTTTGTTTTCCAGGCGTGACTTTTCTAATGTGACTATGAGATGAGCATTTGTGGTTAAAAACTTTTTTTTTTTTTAAATGATCTGTCATTTTGCTAGATAAGACCAGTGTTGCCAACTTAGCAACTTTGTCGCTAGATTTAGCGACTTTTCAGACCCACTTAGTGATTTTTCCCCAAAAAGCGCCTAGCGTCAAATCTAGCGACTTTTTCAACAAACCTTATTTAGTTTCTGAGACTCTCTGGTACTGCCGCACGTGCGCGAGGTTGTTTTTCCAGCGCAAACCCCTCTCTGTCTCTCTGTCTCTCTGCATCTGCTCTGTTCAGTGTTCTGTTGCTTCTAACTCTATTTTACATGCAAGTATAGCCGAAATCATAGCACAGTAATTGTCTTAATCGTATGTGTATTTGATTTTATTAGACAATGTCGTGATTATGAATCAGGATTTTAGTGTAGATTAATATCTTAGAGAGCTGGTTATGAAGTCAATGGGCTGCGTTTCAGTTAGAGAGACAAGAAAATATGACACACTGACGTCATGAATATGCTAATTAGCACATGACGTCATCCAGCGACAATTGGCGACTTTTCAAGCGGGGTTTAGCTACTTTCCACTGAAAAAAGTTGGCAACACTATAGATGAGACCCTTATTCTTTGGCTGCTTTTAAAACTGCAATTTGGACCACCATTGAAGTCCACTATATAGAGAAAACTCCTAGAATGTTTTCCTCAAAACCTTTATTTCTTTTTGACTAAAAGAGGAAAGACATGAAAATCCTGGATGAAATGGGGGTAAGGAAATTTTTATTCTGAAAGTGAACTAATCCTTTAATAGAAAATACATCCTGACAGCATAATTTAGTCTTTCAGTTAAAATGGCTTTAATATAGTTTACCCTTCACAAAAATATTCGAATTTAAGAGAGGATTTGAAATAGAAATTGAAGTTTAGTTACTTAAGAACAAAATAAATTACAGTTTTATGCCAGAAACAAACATCATTGGAAACAGTATTAGTAGAAAAACGTTAAAGCAAGTTCACATTGTTCTGTGCTCTATTCAATTGTAAATTCACTTGTTTGTGAAAGCCAGGCTGGCATTGAAAACGATTTGCAAAAAAAATGTCTCTGCCAAATATCTGTTTTACTTGCCAAGAAGAATGCTTGTGTCTTAGTGATTTTGTTATGTGTTATTTTGTGCATTTTTTAAGCAAAATGAGTTGATCATGTTTAACATGTTGGGGTTTAGACTAGAGTATTGGTTATGTTGTAGTTTTTGGAGTTATAATTGTGGTAAAGACTGGAACTTGTACTCCGGTTGAGCTACTGTACATGTAGATTATGCTCTATGTTGGTTTAATTATAGAGCAATTACTAAGAAAATGTCAGTATAATGATGAGTCGCCTCTTCTTTATGCTTTCCAGTAACACCATTCATTATGTAGCTACTTTTTTCTTTTTCAAAAGTTTTATCAAGCATGCTAATTTAAACTATTTCGAGTTGGTAGTTAACTGCATAAGATTTCACATGGCTGCTTTGTCATGTCTAATTTCAATTGTGTTTGGTTTCAGCTACACAAAGTATAGCTCACAGTTGAATTCATTGTTAAAAGAACTACTTTACTGTAATGTAGACAGATATATTTTTAGTGAATATTTAAATAATTTTTTTAAGAAGCAAAATTAAAAACCACCATAGTTATTTTGGTCTACATATCATTGCAGATATCTTGTAATCCTATGGATTTTTCGTTCCACCTCATGTCTGTCACTTTCGGCTCATGCAACCGTTCAGTTTTGAGCGGCCTGTTATCAATAATAGCCACTGTCCTCTGACCGACATGCTGCACATTACCTGAGGGACACAGACTGTAAAGCTCTTGTGAAACCTCTACAATTACGTCCGTGGCTGGGTTTCAGTGGTTAATGCTTTTTTTGATTGCAGAAGAATGAGGGCAAGGGGAAAGAGTCTCCCTATAGGATTGTTTCTTATTTAATGAGGGCACATGCAGTGACTTGTTCTTGTATGGATTCACTTGTTTTTGAAAGCCAGGCTTTCATCATTTATTATATCATTTTGAAAATGCATATTTTGAGTGGAAGCAGAAACACTGTTTTCCCCCCTTTTCTGGAATAGGCCTGTGCCATTACAACTCGTACCTCAGATGCTCTGCTAAAAATCATCTGTTTGGTTTTGATTATCATGTCTATCGTATTGAAATCATGTGTTTCAAAGCCATACATGTTCAAACTTCTGATACAGGGTTTTCTGAGCACGCATCCGCACACAGAAAGCGGGTGCCACACGGCATGTGAGTACTAAACTAAGCTCTCTTTCATGTCTTATTGCGCTTAAACTGTCAAAAGCACTTAAGCTTGTTAAAAACACACGAGTTACAAAAACAGTTGGTTATGTCTGTGAAGGTAAACAGCTGGGAAATAAATCACATGTTTATTATATCTGTGTTGCAGCAGTGTAATATACAGAAAATAAATCAATGAATCCACTGCTCTCTTGTCTCCTCTGAGGCTGGGACCCTAAATAGTGTTCTGTGCTCATCTGACATGCTCATTTTTTTATATGCTTGCAGAAAAAGGCTTACAAAAATAAAGTTACTAGGTTGTCCTTTTTCACATTTTCTGGGTTAGTAGATGCACTTGGCATTTTTCAAATTTTATTAAAAGTATATCATCTTTTATGTCAAACTTAAAAACAAAAAATATATTTTTTCATATGCTTTTTAAAATTTCTAATTAAAAAAAAAGAATAAGAACAAGTAATATAAAAATAAGTTACCAATCAAATGAAATCAGTATTAACTAAATTAATTTGTACAACAGAGGTGGCACAGAAGAACACAAAAGTGGCTTGTAGGTGTATTTTTATGTTTAATGAGGCTCAGAAGTGGAATGAGTGCAATCGAATTCATAAATTCATGTTGGGATTAATGTTTTAAATATAAAATTTTGAATACAAAAATGTTAAATGATTAAGATAACTGAAAAGACACTTTAAAAATGAAACTAAATCTGCTAGTAGGTGGCAGCAAGTCACATTTAATTATTGAATCATTCATTCATTTGATTCGTTTGAACGGCTGATTCATTCAGGAACAAAGCAAGTGACTGTCTTTATGAATGGGAAATTGAATCATTGACTCAGTAGATTCATTTTAAAAGTGCACATTCATTCATAAACGAAACACCGCTGTGTTTGAAAGGAGATGCACAGCGGCCCAGTTGTGACTTGTTTCAAACAATTTTTGATGCCGAAATAGAGCAAAATCAGGCAATATTGTTATAGTCACTTACTTCTTGTTTAACTGTTGTATTGAATCAGTATTTCATTTACAGACTCCCATAAAAAATCATTAAATACTGTCACTCATTTCACATAGTTCCATTATAATCAACAAAGCACTCTACACTACACAATGAATCTCTATTTACACTCTCTCTACACTGTTTATGCAAGGATTCATGCGATATGTCTGTGATACATTACTCAACGTTGCAAAAACATGCAGAAACCTTTGAAGCTCCCCTCAGCGCAAACATAAGTCGTTATTTGTATTTTTCTTGTAGCTTCATGAAATTACAGTTGAACCACTGATGTCACATGGACTATTTTAACAATGTCCTTACTACCTTTCAGGGCCTTGAACGTGTCAGTTGCGGATTTCATCAAAAATATCTTAATTTGTGTTCCGAAAGTCTTGCAGGTTTGGAACGATATGAGTGTGAGTTACTAATTACATAATTTTCATTTTTGGGTGAACTGCCCCTTTAATCTGCATCCAGTATATGTGCATGTATGTTTTTTTGTTTTGTTTAATGCTTTATAGTACAGTTCAGCATGCTGATTTTAGATGCAAATTTGTCCTTTTATGCACATCCGCTGTCACAGATTCTGCATTTTTCATTCGCGCTGTACGCCATTATGCCGATGTCGTTGTGTCACCTTTCTGTAGGGTATGTTACTAAACATACCCATATGCAAACAGAGCCCTATAGCTTAGTTAGGTGGCCTTTCCACCCTTCACGCTTTGGCGTGTTCCTGTGCAGGTAGGTACTCTCTTCACTGCCTGTGCTGCAGCAGAGCCGCCTCTGCCAGCGCACTGCTCTCCTGGTGCCAGCCGGCCCACGGTTGCCAGGATACGCCATCATAAACAGACAGTCACAGAATACAAATGTACGTGCCAGAGGAATAACTATACATTGCGGGGGATGTGAAAGCAGAGCTGACGAACATAGATAAGTGCAACCAGGAGAAGAAAGTGTTAAACCATCCCACATAGTTCAATACAAATTCACCTGAGCCTTTAGTTTGACCTTCCTTGAGGGGAAAATCCTCGGTTTTATGGGGCTAGCACGAAGGAGTTCAAACTGTAACTTTGGATTGGTTATTACTAGCCGCTTCTAGTGTTACAATATGTATCTAGAGACACAAAAGAAAGGATCCTTGAAATCTAAAGCGGGCATTATCACTATAAATTATAAAAAATTGATTAAAGTGAAATGAAAGCTCCGGGCAAGGTGGTACACGTGACAATCCACGGGTAGCTTGATCCTAATTTCTGTCTGCCTGCCTAACCTAAAGGGAACCTGCGTGTTACCGTTCTGCTGGTCTGTGTTTGGACCGGAGGTTGCATGCGTTCAGGCAGCATGACTCCACAAACGGTCCAGAGCAGCTAATTATCTTGTTTCCAGTTTGTGTAGCCATATCTCTGGAATGGTGAACTGATCTCACACTGTTTTCTGACTAATTTACTCCGTCCTACACCAAAGCATCTCTCTTTCTAGTCAGCATATTACATAATTAGAGTATTTAGTTTTACTAATGTAATGCATTTTGAACATAAAAGAGCATATGAAACATTAAGCTTCAGGCAGGTCTGTAGATATGCCGATTTTTGCTCTGCCCATCATCTCATCAGTGCATGCAGCAACTTATCTGTGTTAATGCTTTGTTTACTCAACAATGTGCAGTAAGTAAACAACATTTAAGGCCTCCATGGATGATAGATACTAACAAATAATAGATGCTAACAAATGCGTCATTGTGTAGTAACTAGAGATGCGCGGATGGGCTCAATCGTCACCCAAATCCACAGCTTCAAATAAATTATCCGCCCGCCACCCACCCGCACCTATATTTTTCTCTGATTTAGATAACCACACCCGACCCGCACCCGATCGTCCTATTACACTTATTGTAATTCTTAGTTTTCTCTGTATTAGAGCCGTTCTGAACTTAGGCTACTATTTGAACGCATACTTGGACTGAAGTTTACAGGGGTTCACCAGTTTAAGAAATGTCTGATCATAAAAATCTGCTTCTTTTCATTTTTAAGGTATTGTTTTTGTTATAATCTACTGATTCAAATAAGTAATCATTAATAATTATTATTATACAACTGCGTCCTGAAAGTACACAAAGACACCCCCCCCCCTCAATTTTTTTGTGTCATTTATTAATTAAGAAAATTGATTCATTGTTCATACCTGTGCTTTGCTAAATTATGTGAATCTCTAGGATTAGCAGTTAATTTGAAAGTGAAATTAGAGTCTATCTGTGTTAAAAGGTGTTTTCATTCACTGAGGTGACTATCAGGTGTCAGTACATGCCCTGCTTTATATTTAAAGAACAGTGTTTTTGATTTTGTACAAATGGAGGAAATTCAACACCACAGTTGCCCTCTCCAGGAGTGGTCCACCAACAAAGATCACTCTAAAAGCAAGACTTGCAATAGTCTGTGAGGTTGCAAAGGACCCCAGGCCTGCAGTGAGGAAAAAAACTTGTACATTTGCACACTGACAAAGAAATTATCAGTCTATAATTTTAATGGTAGGTTTATTTGAACAGTGAGAGACAGAATAACAAAATAAATAAATAAAATAACAAAAAAAAAAAATCCAGAAAAACACATTTCAAAAAAGTTATAAATTGATTTGCCTTTTAATGAGTGAAATAAGTATTTGATCCCTTATCAATCAGCAAGATTTCTGGCTCCCAGTTGTCTTTTAAAAGGGAGTGCTCCTTATCTCAGTCTGTTACATGTATAAAAGACACCTGTCCACAGAAGCATTCAATCAAACAGAATCCAAACTCTCCACCATGACCAAGACCAAAGAGCTGTCCAAGGATGTCAGGGACAAGATTGTAGACCTCCACCATGGCCAAGACCAAAGAGCTGTCCAAGGATGTCAGGGACAAGATTGTAGACCTCCACCATGGCCAAGACCAAAGAGCTGTCCAAGGATGTCAGGGACAAGATTGTAGACCTCCACCATGGCCAAGACCAAAGAGCTGTCCAAGGATGTCAGGGACAAGATTGTAGACCTCCACCATGGCCAAGACCAAAGAGCTGTCCAAGGATGTCAGGGACAAGATTGTAGACCTACACAAAGCTGGAATGGGCTACAAGTCCATTGCCAAGCAACTTGGTGAGAAGGTGACAACAGTTAGTGTGATTATTCGCAAATGTAAGAAACACAAAATAACTGCCAATCTCCCTCGGTCTGGGGCTCTATACAAGATCTCACCTCGTGGAGTTTCAATGATCATGAGAACGGTAAGGAATCAAACCAGAACTACACTGGAGGATCTTGTCAATGATTTCAAGGCAGCTGGGACCATAGTCACCAATAAAACAATTGTTAACACACTACGCTGTGGAGGACTGAAATCCTGCAGTGCCCGCAAAGTCCCCCTGCTCAAGAAAGCGCATGTACAGGCCTGTCTAAAGTCTGCCAGCGAACATCTGAGTGATTCAGAGGAGAACTCGGTGAAAGTGTTGTGGTCAGATGAGACCAAAATCGAGCTCTTTGGCATCAACTCAACTCGCCGTGCTTGGAAGAGGAGGAATGCTGCCTTTGACCCCAAGAACACCATCCCCACCGTCAAACATGGAGGTAGAAACATGCTTTGGGGGTGTTTTTCTGCTAAGGGGACAGGACAACTGCACTGCATTAAAGGGATGGTGGACCATGACCCAAAACACACAGCCAAGGCAACAAAGTATAGGCTCAAGAAGAAGCATATTAAGGTCCTGGAGTGGCCTAGCCAGTTTCCATATCTTAATCCCCTAGAAAATCTGTTGAGGGAGCTGAAGATTCTAGTTGCCAAACGTCAGCCTTGAAACCTTAATGACTTGGAGAAGATCTGCAAAAAGGAGTGGGACAAAATCCCTCCTGAGATGTGTGCAAACCTGGTGGCCAACTACAAAAAAAAAAAAAAAAACGTCTGACCTCTGTGATTGCCAAAGTCATGTTTTGCGATTTTAAGTACTTATGTCACTCATTAAAATGCAAATAATTTTTTAATGCATTTTTGTAGATTTTTTGCTGTTATTCTGTTATTCACAAAATGTCAAATTTATAATAAATATTAATACTTGTAAAAATAACTTAATACGCATTGTTGTTTTTTTATTGTTTTTTTTTTTTTTTGAGGTCATACCACATGATATCCAAATGTGGTAACTACATACCAGATGTTAAAAAGGTTATTTTATTCCAAGTTTGAAAGAAAATTACAAACTTGATGCTTCCATGGGTCATTGACAAATTGGTATATGATGCAAAGTCCTATCTTTGAATGGATTTCAGCATAAAAGTCCCAAAATGGTAGTTTCTTGATGGTCGCACCACATGATATTTCATAAAACGGAAATTGTCGGACAAAGTTTGTTTGTATATTATGATTGAAATATAAATACAAATGCTTTGCAGTTGTATGCAGGATTACAAAACACTTTGGAAATCATGCCAAATAGTGCAGAAAATTAATCTGAATTATTTTAGGGTCATTTCAAAGATGTTTCCAAAACAATGCACCACATGATATTTTGACACTTTTAATAACAGAAAAAATTACAAATAACTAATCTTTTTTTGAAAAGTTAAAGTAGGTACATACATGGGAGAGGTACTTCATATTTATGGCTAATTTGCTTTGGCACTTCTTAGGCTGTAGATACATGGCAGATGCAGTGTAAGTACTTGCTTGTTGTTAGGATCTTAATAAGTACTGTATATCGGATCGGTCTAATGCGTTTTTAATTAGACTGTATTATACTGTACCAACTAATAAAGCTATAACATAACAGCACAGCCTCAGTATTAAACATAGTGGTTAAAATCCTTAACACTAAATGCGAAATAGCAATGGGAGCAATAAAAAGAATTATTTTCCATGGTGGGAAAATCTCTGCTTCAGTTATCCAGTGATAAAGGTCCTTATACATAACACGTCTAACACTATTTTCCCCTTGGCTGTAAATGGTAAAGGCACAGTTTACCACTTTCTTTGACCACTAATGGCTTTCAACCACCACCGTCTGTTACATCTGAACATGTTTTATTATGAAGTAAACACTGTGAAAGACATATGTGAACATATGGTCACACATGCTACTATTAGTCCAACACTGATCCAGTACAGTGGCAAACAAACAGAACCACAGATGCCTTAATGTACTGTACAGCTTAAGACATTGTAATTCACAATGACTTCCTTGAGAGAGAAAAAAAACATTAATGAAAGAACACAATCAAGAACTTACAGTATTATTACTATACATAATAATTAACCTCCTTTCTAACATTGCACACAAGTTAATGAAAGCATACATAAGTATAATCGTATTATGACTTTACTGAACTGTATTTTATATTATGTTAATTACTATAGTGTTGTCAGGAGTATAGTAGCACACCTGCATAGCTGTTCATCAAACATTGTTTTAAAGTTCAGCACAGACAGTTTGCATTGAGGATGATTTATTACTTCATGATGTTGTGCCTGTACAGTCAGACAGTGCTGTAGTGCTACTTTAATAATTTTCATGCATCTGTTGGCATTTATATATATTGTATAAGCATACACATTCTGGGTCAAGAAAAAGGCTTGTTATTCATGCCCCAGGCAAGAGAAGAGATTTCTCATATCACATTGTGATTTACCACAGAGCCCATGCTAAGCATTTAGTGTCCTTCTTTTATTACATAGAATTGTGGGTAATTTTCATGCCATTATGTTAACTGTGAATCAACGCTTACATTGTGATTTAATGCATGAGTTATACTGTGACCAACATGTGAACTACTTCATTAATAATCTACAGCTCTTCCTCTCAGAATTCAGGAATGAGAATTTATGCACAACAAGTACAATGACTTGATTAAGGCTATTTTCTGAATACATCACATTTCATAAAGAATTATCAGCTGACTCCTGCTGCCTTGTTTAATATTCATACTATAACCATTCTAAATCATGGGTCTCCATTTTTTTGTTACACCACAGACAAGTTCCTGAAAATATCTCAGATGTAGATATTTTATTTATGAACATAGTAGTTCAATTTCAGAACAAAAATGTACAGATAATGTAAAACATTTCAGGAATTCTCTCCATATAATGGATTTCTATGGTGCCACCGAGTTTGAACTTCCTTGGCTGTGATCGTTTAGAGCCCTTTAAAGTTGCATTTAAACTGCATTTTGGAAGTTCAAACTCGGGGCACCATAGAAGTCCATTATATGGAGAGAAATCCTGAAATGTTTTCCTCAAAAAACACCATTTCTTTACGACTGAAGAAAGAAAGACATGAACATCTTGGATGACAAGGTGGTAAGTACATTATCTGTACATTTTTTTTTTTCTGAAAGTGAACTATTCCTTTAAGGCTACTTCATAGAATTAATAGGTTAATTTTATTGTATTTAAACAATAAGATTAATAGGGCTGGGTAAATAATGTCTATTTCTTGATTTTAATCGCTTGTCTTTTTTTTTTTTAAACAATATCGATTCTTAAACCCCAAGAATCTGAGAAGAGTCTGGCCTATTTGGAGCTAATGAATGGAACATTGGCGCCTCCCATCTAATAAATTGTAATAAGCGTTGTGCTTTGTTACTTTTGCTATTGAGTCTCAGATTTCCAATTCTGTCCATTTTATTACAGCATTCAAACTTTAAATGGCGTTTTGGCGCTGTTTAATGTGGAGTGACAGATCACTGTAGTGCCTCGGTTCAAGAAAAGCAGGACGTATACTGTTTGTCTCCCCGGTTTTAATGCCCGTTACACAACAAAATAAACTGAACCAATGAATGAACGCCGAAGGAATGTTAAAAGAAAGAGTACAACTTACCAAAATCCATATCCTGTCTCATGTAATCGCTTAATCAGAGTTTCAATTGCGGAAATTTTAACTGCTACGTAACGTCACATTTACCTCAGACAAAACATATTCAGTGACCATAAAATTGTTAGTCAGCTAGAAAAATTAACCCTAGACAGGAGCATTTTGCTAAATTTTTGCACCTTATAACATTCATTATAATTTTACTGTTCTTTAGTGTTTAATTTATGAATGAATCAATCCCAGTAGAGTTGGAGTAGAAATATAATTATGTAATTGTAACTTCATTGAGTGTAATTAAAATGTTTGTATACAGATCAGTTAATTTTATCCTTAAATATAATAAGGTAGTACCAACTGATTCTCATCAGAATTATACAGCATTAGTTGAGAGAAATAATTAATATCGAATCCGAAATTGAATCAAATCGTGAGGTCTTATATCATATCTGCTTACTGTCTGCTTTTCATAGTTGCATTTTATTTTGTTAGTTGCTACAAACAGGTTTTTTTTAAGTACATGTGTTAAGATTTCGGTTGAGGGGTTTTATTTGTTTCTTTTTTCAAATGTATTGGTTTGTTTGCTTCAACATGCATTGGAAATCTGTGAGCCTCTAAACCATCTTGTTAATTTACGATTCAATTTCCAATTGTGTCTGCTAAGATTACTGTGGTAGATGTCTCATTCACAAATAACACATTCCCACTCTCAAGACAATTTACGTTTTTGATGGAATTCGCTATGGCTTTAGTTGGGTGATTTCAGACCTTGTTAAAAGTTCAATCACCAGCTCCTCAGTGCATAATGGATTAATAGATGACTGAACAACGACCAGGGTCACAGATGCTATCAGGATAGGAAATGCCACTACAGATCTATATATGTGGGTTTGTTCAATAAAATAATGTTAGGTTAGTGGAATGAACAAGTTTATTTGGTGATACCGAATCACAGTTTATTTTATAATATAGTTCAGCATGCTGTGAAGACAAAAGCATCACGACTGAAGAAATAGTTCACCCAAAAATGAATTTTTGCTACCCTCAGACCATCCAAGATGTAGATGAGTTTGTTTCTTCATCAGAACAGTTTTGGAGACATTTCACTTGCTCACCAATGGATTCTCTACATTGAACACAAATCCAGTCAATCAGTTAACATCTTGTGATGTGAAAAGCTGTTTGTTTGTAGCAACCATTACAAACCAGTCCTCCATCCATAATATACTGTTCCTTTCTGAAGTGAAAAAGCCATCTTGTGCAAACCAGTTCTAAACAAATATGTTGATGAATTTTGTTGTGAACGGACAACGGGGATAGACGTTTCTCTGGAGGAAGCATTTTATGGACTATTTGGGCCAGAATCAATGATTTAAAGTTGAAATGGCTTGAAAATGGCCAAATGGTACGTATCTTTTTCTTACAGGTACGTACACATTAATTGATAAACTGTGGATTACTTATGGTTTATTGCGATGTTTAAAGTCTCATTCTGATGGCACCCATTCACTGCAAAGGATCAATTGGTACTGTAAGCAAGTGTTGTAATGATAAATTTCTCCAAATCTGTTCGGATGAAGAAACAAACTCACCAATTTTCTGCAAAAGGCCATTTTTGGATAAACTATTCTTTTAACATAACTAGGGTCTAATGAAATCTGTTATTTTTTCCCAAATTATGTTTTATTTTATTTTTTCCAAATTATGTCTGTTTTACTGTTTTTCATTTTTCTCATTTTTTTTTTCCATTTTTCTACACTCTGTTTTAAAGGTTAAAGGTAGAAATATTAATAGAAAAACATATCTAATTAATGAAAAACATTAAACTTACAAAATGTAATGGACATTTATTAAAAGTTTAATAAAAATTACATTACTAAGACCCTATGAATTACGTTCTGTTTTTTCCCCTCAAACTCAAACTAATTTCATTAAATTTTCATAATCATCTCTCAAATTTTCATAATCAAAGCATCTCTATTAATTAATTAATTAATTTATTTTTTTATTTATTTTCACATTTTTTTTAATAATTTTTGTGTGTGTGTATTTTACATTTTTTAATGTAAATATTTTTTCTGGTAAATATTCCTTAAAAATATTTTTAAAAATATATTTCTGTCACAATTTCTTCAAGTTAAACTGAACTTTTATTTTGACGGGTTGCTGCGAAGACCTTTAAATTTCTGTTTGTATATGATATGACCGTTTTTGAAATTGGCCCAAACCACTAGCTGATTTTAATAATTACCATCTATTAGCATTTCAAAAACAGAATGAAGGCAATACATGAGATAATGTGGGCTAAAAAAAAATCCTATGAGCACATAAATCTTGAGCAAATAAATACTAATTGTCCTGGGCAAGTTCTCTGTAAAAATGTCCATTTTCAGCCTTGCAGGCCAGTAAGAAAAATCATTTGTCTCTTTAAGTAGCCTTAAAGAGACAACTTTGTACCTTAGCTTCCTCTAAAATGGACATATTAGAATCTCAAAATAATAATACGTTCCCTAAAGATATTACTATGGACTATGGGTAAATAAGGTGCAAATATATTTCTGTAAGAGTACTTCCCAAGTGATAAACTGTTGTACCTCTAAAAGTACAATTTGTAAACATTTTTATGAGAGTATAGAAGTGATAACGAACTTTTGAAATTCCATTTTAATTTCATTAAATTTTCATTATCAAAAGCATCTCTATTAATTTATTTATTTATTTTCACATTTTATTTTTATTATTTGTGTGTGTGTGTGTGTGTGTGTGTGTGTGTGTGTACCTGGTATTCATCACGTTGTGGGGACCAAATGTCCCCACAAGGATAGGAATACCAGTAGATTTTGACCTTGTGGGGACATTTCTCAGGTCCCCATGAGGAAACAGGCTTATAAATCATGCACAATGAGTTTTTTTGATGAAGTAAAAGTGTGCACAATCTCCTGTGAGGGCTAGGTTTAGTTGTAGGGTAGGTGTAGGGCCATAGAAAGTACGGTTTGTACAGTATAAAAACCATTACGCCTATGGAATGTCCCCATAAAACATGTAAACCCAACATGTGTGTGTGTGTGTGTGTGTGTGTGTGTGCGTGTGTGTGTGTGTGTGTGTGTGTGTGTGTGTGTGTATTTACATTTTTCTTGTAAATAAATTCTGCTAAATATTTTTTCTGGTAAATATTCCTTAAAATATTGTTTAATAATGATTTTAGTAATAGCAGTAGTAGTAGTACTATCATTAAATTAACTCAAATATTTATGTCACAATTTCTTCAAGTTAAACCGAACTTTTATTTTGATGGGTTGCTGCGAAAACCTTTAAGTTTTTGTTGTATATGATATGACAATAGTTTTTCTCACAAAAAACAGTAAAATTCGCTTGAAGTTACTCTCAGAACAGTTCTAGAGATAATGTTCATGCGTGTAGTAAATGAAGCGTCTGCGGCATTCATTCACACAGAGACACGCAGAACATGCAGGATTTATATTTAAATTGTATTTTGCGGCTTAATATTCACAGACGCATTAAGTGTACTGAGCTATTTCTGATTTACAAATCCAAAATTGGCAAATTCTTTGACTTCCCATGTTATACAGTAAATTCTATTTTTATTACTAGATTCTGTGATTCCGTCCGAGTTTCCCATCGTATATACATTTTAACTACTATGAGAGTAAACAACGCAGATAAAAACAGAAGTCTGCTCTGTTGGCAATCTTCCATCACCAATTGACTTGACCGGTATTTGGTGACTCATGCTGTTACAGCATTGTCTGTTATTGTAAGCGGATATTATCATTCTCTATCATTTGGGAGATTTTGGGAGAGCATTTTAAAAGAGTTTCAGTTTCCAACATCTGTGTGAACTTTGGTCTATGCATGTGAGTGTCTCCTGTCTGAATCTCACTGCACACTATCCAGACAGCATTACACAGTACCTACTGACAGTGAAATAAAGCTTTGCATCTCAGATCAAAGGCTCCCCTGGAGAGATGACTCTATATCGACAGATTAAATGGAAATGTATTCTGCTTTTTGTACCGCGATTCCTCTCTCTTTCTTTTTTTCTCTACTAAATTGCAAAGGGGCGGTGTTCCCACAAGAGCAACATGTATCAACTTCAAATGGTCCCTTTCTACCTCGTTGCTTTAATGCACACACCGTCGACAGACGTAAAGCTGCTTGGCTTGGAAAGGTTGATGTGAGGGGGACAGAGAAAGATTTAGAGTAGTTGAGACACTGTCTTGGCTCTTGCTCATGAGATAAAACTACCATCTATCTTTATAGTCTTGGGTAGACATATGCAGTCAGTCCAAACGTCTCAGTTTTTACATTTTGAAAAATATAACACAATGAAATGTTATGATGTAATACTAAATTAGTGACTATTTTATGTCACTAAGCAATTGATGCAAAAACTGATGCAAACAGTATATATTTTCTGTATTTACAAAACTTTGTTGGCTTCAGCCTTTTTTTTTTTTTGGTTACCCAGTAATTTTGCTGTGTAATTTAACTGATATGATAAAGTGTCTGAAGCTACAGTTGCTCACAGCATTATGGAGTTTGCTACACTACAAAGCTCTTGATCATGGAGGTCACTGAAACAAGGGCATGAAAGTGAATTGAATCGATCCATATACCTGATCAAGCCTCCATTTGATAGATGGCGTTCCACACAAACTGGCACAGTAATCTGTTCGGGATAAAATGAAAAAAGAAAAAAGAAGGCATGAAAAAAACAGAGTGGGTGACATAGTGAATTTATTTATTTAATATAAAAAATTAAAAATGAATACAAAAATTAGCCAATTGTTATTAAAGGAAATTATTTATTTATTTTTATGTTATTAATTAACATATATTTATTAATTTACCTCAACTTAATTTTAGATAAAATATGCAGATGACATTTAGCCTAAGCCTTCATTTCCCAATTTTTTCAAAAATCATCTGTCACTTCGTTTTACGAACAATTCAACAGATGGTCTATTAGGAAGTTGTGAAAGTAGATAACATCTGGAGTTTAAAACTTTTTTTGGGGGGGGGGGGGTGAATTGCACCAGCTGGGTTTAAACTGTGGTTGTCGACATAACCACCAACTAATTACAGTTAAATACAAAATGGCACTTGTTATTTTCATATACACTCACATAGTTAAGAAAATCTGACAAACCAGACCCTGTTTTTCTTTAGAAAAAGAGACACTTCAGCAGCTGTGCTTCTGCACATATCAAAATGATACAAGCTATGGTTTGCGGGGAAGGTGACTGACCTAAAATATTCAAATAATTGAGCGAATCAAGTATTTATTTTTCATAAACATGATGGACACGGAGAGGTCAATTTGTATTCTCATGAAACCATCTGCATTGTGTTCATTTAATTTGAGCAGCTACCTCACATTTGCTGGAAAATGAATAGTTCTGCTGAGAACAGAAAGCTCAGATCATAACAAATAGATTTGCGAACCCTTAACACATTATAAAATGGTTCCTATGAAAAAAATATGACACTACTGGAATACCCAAAAGAAAAATGATGGCATTACACTTATTAGGCTGTGGGAATTTGTCAATTTAGCCTTGATGATTAGATATAAATTATGTATACATCATCAGTCAGACCTTTTATCACTGACCTGTACAGAGATGTTTGTACCTGTGCCCAAAAACACTCGTTTGTAAATTCAAGCCAGAATGCTTGCACACCAAGCTCTGAAATTGCCCCAAACCACTAGCTGATTTTAATAATTACCATCTATTAGCATTTCAAAAACAGAATGAAGGCAATACATGAGATAATGTGGGCTACAAAATCCAATGAGCACATAAATCCTTTAAATACTAATTGTCCTGGGCAAGTTCTCTGTAAAAATGTCCATATATTTTCAGCCTTGCAGGCCAGTAAGAAAAATCAGCTTGTCACTGAGACAGTAGCCTTAAATGGACAACTTTGTACCTCGGCTTCTTCTAAAATGGTATCTCAAAATAATAATGTTCCCTAAAGATATTACTATGGACCTGTTAGATGTTTTTGTAAGCCCAAGTGATAAACTATTGTACCTATCAAAGTACAAATTGTAAACATTTTTATGAGAGTATAGAAGTGATAAGGAATTGTCCCTATATATTGCCACCAAGACTCTGCATAATAAGGACTTGCTAAAAATTACTATAACCTCCAAGAAACACCTCATATGTGGTATAAGTATAGGGGGCTTTGCTTGCCATTAATGCTTGAATAACCCTTTATTTAAACTGATCGTGGCCACTCTAGTCAATGTTTACTTTTATACCTGCTTTGCTAAAGATACACATCTACGCCTCCTTCCATTGAAAATAAAAATTAGTGCACGAGCTACGATATACATAAACCTACAAAAATCGTATAACATTGGTTAAAGTAGTAGTTCACTTTCAGAACAAAAAATTTACAGATAATATATTCACCCCCTTGTCATCCAAGATGTTCATGTCTTTCTTTCTTCAGTCATAAGGAAATTATGTTTTTTGAGGAAAACATTTCAGGATTTCTCTCCATATAATGGACTTCTATGGTGCCCCCGAGTTTGAACTTCCAAAACTCTAAACGATCACAGTCGAAGAAAGAAGGGTCTTATCTAGCAAAATGATCGGTTATTTTCTAAAAAAAAAAATTACAATTTATATACTTTTTAAACTCAAATGCTCGTCTTTTCTAGCTCTGTGTGTACTTTGTGTAGAGATTAAAAAGTATATCAATTGTAAATGTTTTTAGAAAAAAAACGATCGTTTCGCTAGATAGGACCCTTCTTCCTCGGCTGGGATCATTTAGAGCCCTTTGAAGCTGCATTTAAACTGCATTTTGGAAGTTCAAACTCGGGGGCACCATAGAAGTCCATTATATGGAGAGAAATCCTGAAATGTTTTCCTCAAAAAACAATTTCTCTACGACTGAAAGAAAGTAAGAAAGACATGAACATCTTGGATGACAAGGAGGTGAGTACATTATCTGTAAATTTTTGTTCTGAAAGTGAACTACTCCTTTAATTGAAATAACCTTAATTTTGCAATGGATTTTTATCAACATTTACAAAAGTTGTGCACAAATCTGTAATGGAAACGCACCTTTTATACCTAAAATGTCATTAGTTGCATTTGTATGAAATGGTAACACTTTACAATAAGGTTCATTAGTTAAACCTTAGTTAATGTATTAACTAACATGAACTAACCATGAGCAATACATTTGTTACTGTATTAACTAATCTTTATTACCGTTAGTTAACGAAAATACAGTTGTTCATTGTTTGTTCATGTTAGTTCACACTGCATTAACTAATGTTAACAAAATTTTAATAATGCATTAGTAAATGTTGAAATTATCATTAACAAAGATTAATAAATACTGTATAAGTGCAGTTCATTATTAGTTCATGTTAACTAATGTGGTTAACTAATGTTAACTAATGAACCTTATTGTAAAGTGTTACCTATGAAACAAGTGAGTGAGTCAATAGTGTGATTTAGTTCGACAGACATGAACAGCATTGCCATGGACAGCAGAGAACATTAGAAAATATCTGAACACTAAATGGCACGACTGACCAATCAGGACCAAGTATTCCAGAGCACTTCTAGTAAGTAAACAGGTAAAGTAATAACCGATTCCAGTAAGCAGCATTTCCAGCATAATAAAATTAAAGCTGCTGTTGGAGGAGGACTGGGCTAGTTCTGTCTTTAGCATTAGATGAATGTTTCACATTATTAGGGAGATGAGGCGGTGAAACCCTGGACTATATCTTCTCGGGAAGTAGCTGCATGCCACAAGCACAGATATATTATGTGTTCGCATAATGATCATTTGGGAATAATTTTGCCTGCTCCCAATTTCAAGCAAGATAGCGTAGTACTCTTATACCCTATTAAGAACATTTATTGGATTTACCAGCATGGATGTACCACCAGCATCGGAGCGGATCTGTTCTTTTGCTTATCGTATTAAAGCAGGGCCCACCCCCTCACATATGCATAGCCTAATATGTGTAACCTCAGCTTGGCGTGCAGCAGCTGCCTGGAGCTTTTGCCTGCCAATGCGAGTTTGTTGTTGTTGTTGCCGTTTCTACCGTTATGTGGATGTAGATGTAGGAGGGAGAGAAAATGGCAACAGGTATTAATGCTGCTGGTTTCTTTTCAGACAGTTTCCATGGCAATTGCAGAGAATCTTTCTCAGGTGGAGGGGCTGCTGCAATCCAATAGCAGGATGAGTTTTTCTAAATGGCCACAGGGGTGAGTGTAAGAAAGGACAATTGCATTAAACTGTTTTTTATTTAGTCAATCTAAGACCTCCTTGCATGAGCTATTGGGTTTGTCTTTGCAGGTCTATTGCGTAATGCCATTTTCTCAGGGAATTGATCTAGAAGTCCTGTTGCTTTATGCACAAGTGCAAACAGGTGACACTGAGAGAACACTGAAAGGTAAATGTAATGTTTTGCTGGGTTTATAATTTTTTGTTCATGCACCAAAAACATTCCTTTCAAATATTCCTAAACCTTACTGATTAATCTGAGATTAAATATATAGTACATACGAATATTTTGAACTAAAATCTGATTTGTGAGAAATGTTGTTTCTGGATCAACAAGGATGCTGATCCTTGTCCTACTGTGCAAAATGACAGTCACACTTGTTTATCCATAGTGCTTTGCCTTGATCTAGCCGTGAAATAAGGCATATCACAAATACATGTTGCAGCATTGCATTGGCTAGAATGATTTAATCACTGTGTACTTTGAATGCCAGCTCCCCCTGGGCATTTTATTTGGTACTGCATGTCCGTCTGTCTGCCTCCCACTGTGCAAGTAGATGTCTATTAAACACTTTAAACACTTCTCTTTTTTGTCTGTTTTTGGGACATCTGAAGCTCTGTTCAGTGTCCATGAAGTTCCCTTTGTTACATCTCCAGATATCATTTGGTACTTTGGCCTTGCTTTCTTAAAAAAGGGGGCAATGTCTTTCATGCACCATCTTAGGTGTTTTCAAAATCTATTTATCTATTTTGTCTGTTCTTGTGTGACACATGATAACAGTGGAAATGAAATTCTTTCATCATTTACTCACCCTCTTGTCCTTCCAAACCTTTGACTTTCTTGTGGAAGTAAAAAAAAAAATGAATTTGAAGACTGTTCCGTTCTGTTTTTTTTTTCTTCACTTTAAAAGTTACTTGCTGCTTTATAAAGGGACACAGAAACATTTTAAAAACATTTTCAATTTTAATGTATTTTAAATTGTAATTTATTCCTGTTATGACAAAACTGAGTTTTCTGCATCATTACTCCAGTCCAGTGTCACATCATCCTTTGGAAATGATTCTAATATGCTGATTTAGTGCTCAAGAAACACTGAAAACAGTTGTGCTGTGTAATATTTTTGTGGAAACGATACATTTTTCATGATTTTGATTAATAGTGTTAAAAAACAGCATTTATTTGAAATAATAATCTTAATATTATAGACTTTAAACAATTTAAGACATGCTTGCTTTATAAAAGTATTATTTGAGCCCAAATTTTTGAAGGACAGTGTAAATATGCAAAATATTTAACTATTTTGATAATCTAAAAGACTAAGATCAAAACTAGATCAAAATAAAAAAAAGAAACATCCTACAATTTCCTAAATTTTGAGGTCACTGCTTAGTCCTGTTTGAAGTTATCCAGGAGTAAAATAGTTTTTTTTTTTTTAGCATATTTCAAAGCACAGATATATTATGTGTTCGCATAATGATATTTAACTATTTCGATAATCTAAAAGACTAAGATCAAAACTAGATCAAAATAAAAAAAAAGAAACATCCTACAATTTCCTAAATTTTGAGGTCACTGCTTAGTCCTGTTTGAAGTTATCCAGGAGTAAAATAGTTTTTTTTTAGCATATTTCAAAGCACAGATATATTATGTGTTCGCATAATGATCATTTGGGAATAATTTTGCCTGCTCCCAATTTCAAGCAAGATAACATAGTACTCTTATACCCTATTAAGAACATTTATTGGATGTACCACCAGCATCGGAGCGGATCAAAGCACATTATATGATCAAAATTAGAGAATACTTACAGATAACTCCCAGCTATTGGTGTTAACCTGGCACCTGGTGCTAATTTGTTTTAATTATATGACAAGCCCTATTTAACTGACAGCCTAACTTTCCAGTTTTCACTGACTTTTCAAGATGGTGAGCCGTTCTAAAGTGACTGAACCCCTCGGACATGGTTGACCAGATGAAGGCCAATAGCAGAATGTTGCATCTTTACAAACTAACTCAATAAAGTCCCCGCAAAAGGCTGGTCGTCTATGAAAGACAAATGTGACCCTGGACCACAAAACCAGTCTTAAGTCGCTGGGGTATATTTGTAGCAACAGCCAAAAATACATTGTATGGGTCAAAATTATCGATTTTTCTTTTATGCCAAAAATCATTAGGAAATTAAGTAAAGATCATGTTCCATGAAGATTTTTTGTAAAATTCCTACTGTAAACCTATCAAAATGTAATTTTTGATTAGTAATATGCATTGTTAGGAACTTAATTTGGAGAACTTTAAAGGTGATTTTCTCAGTATTTTGATTTTTTTGCACCCTCAGATTTCTGGTTTTCAAATAGATGTATCTCAGCCAAATATTGTACTATCCTAACAAACCATACATCAATAGAAAGATTATTTATTGAGCTTTCATATGATATATACATCTCAGTTTTGTAAAATTTAACCTTATGACTGGTTTTGTGGTCCAGGGTCACAAATGCATGAGAGAAAAGGATAATGCAGAAAATCTCAATAGGGGAATCGGTTCAACACTGCAGCTGGAATTGCTTGCCAATTCAGTGCCCACACTGCAATGACCAAACCTCTCATCAGCAGAAAGACTCAAAAGGCTAAGCAAGCCTACCTTTGCTGAGGAGCATGTTGTGTGGAGAAAGGAGAACTGCTCAAAATTAACTTCAGTGATTAAAGGAGGATTAATTTATTTGGGTCAGATGGGAAACATTATGTTTATCGTCAAACTGGAGAAAGACTGAGTGCGTAAAGAAGTAAGTGAAAGGTGGAGGAGGAAGTGTTATGGTTTGGGGGATGTTTTCTGCAGCAGGAGTTGAGCTCAAATGTTTATTAGAACCTCCTTTAGCAACATGCAGTTCCTTCCCTGCAAGCATCTCCCAATTAGCCTGGACCATGCCCTTCTCACACTGCAAAATGGGTAAAGCAGTTGATTTTGAGATCCATCTTTTCACACTGAGGACAATTTGAAGGACTCAAACACAACTATTAAAAAAAAGGTTCAAACATGCACTGATGCTCCAGAAGGAATCACAAGGCATTAAGAGCCAGGGGGTGAAAACTTTTGAACAGGATGAATATGCCAAATTTTTCTAATTTTGTTGAAATATATATATATTTTTTCATTTAGTACTGCCTTTCGGAAGCAACAGAAGATAACTGCATGTTTCCCGGAAGACAAATTAAGTACAATTTACCTTGATCTTCAAATTGAAAAAGTTTTCACCCCCCGGCTCCTAATGCATTGTGTTTCCTTCTGGAGCATCAGTGAATGTTTAAACCTTTTTGAAGAGTTGATTTTGAGTCCCTTAATTGTCCTCGGTGTGGAAAGATGGATCTCAAAATCATACAGTCATTGCTGGAAACTGTTTAAATATGCAAAAAATGCTGGAAAACTAAAAAATCTGGCAGGTTTTTCTGAAGAACAGTGCTCAGTTTAACTGTTTAGATCAAAATAAAATAAAATATCCAATTTAGGACAGTACTAAATAAAAAAATAACATGCATTTTGTATGATCTCTCTCATTTTGTTAAAATTATTCACATTTTCATGCCAATGATTGTTTGCCAAAAAAAGGCATCACCTTTAATCTCACATTGGCCAGCATTCATGAGAAACATGTTCCCAGAGATCAAATCCAATGTCACCCTGGCCTGTACCTGTCATTTGCTGGATAAATAAGATTTGTGTTTGAAAATGGAGGCTAGTTGCTACCAGTCCCATGGGCCACATAATCTGACAGTGTTATATATGAATGTGGCATCAGTGTAAATTCTTTTCACTGATGTCAAGTTATTCCTTTAGCATATAATCAAGCAGATACACACAGGCAGATGAATTATTCAGTATGTCAAATGAATTCGATTTCCACCTCCTTTGAAGTAAGGGGTATGTGTTTTTGCCCACTAAATAAAGCATTATTCGGCTTTTCTCTTTATTTTATTTTTTTTACATCAAAACACATGTCAGAATATTTCCTGTTTATTCCTAAGTGGAATGAGAAATGAGGTACAAGCTATAACTCAAAAAAGAGGCCCACATTCCTCTAAAACAACTCAGAATGTAGAAACGAGAATCACTCTTAGCAACCTGTTTTTCTGTAATGCAATAAGGCTGGCAACCAGCTCATCATCACCCAGAGTTTAGAGGTCAACTCCTCCCATCGACAGAAGCACTGCAGGCCTTAGGCCTCCGCCAGCACAGTAGCCTAGCAACTATCCATGGCTAGTGACACGTGCAACTGTCTCCTACTTTCCAGTTTGAGAGTGAAAGCACAGATGCTCTTATGTGTGAAAGAGACAAGAGAAAATAAGTGCTGCTGTTTGGGAAAAAAGTCATGCCACTCATGAGCCATTTAAAGTACGAAGTGAGTCAGACTCTGAGCACAGATGGCTGTGACCAGCCCTACTGCTTTTATGCAGCAACTGGGATCTGCAATACATCTCTGCTTTTTTCACTGTTGATCTGTTGATCAAGTTTAATTTGGTAGTGTTTCGTAACTGGTTTATAGCTGGACTAAACTGATCAGTAGCTGATGTAAACTACTAGCAATAAATCAGCTATCAGCAGATAAAACCAGCTTGTGTTTTTCTAGACCATGTTTTTTATATTGTATTGCTTAATTTCAAGATTTCCTGATAAAGTCTCTTGAAAAAAAAAAAAAAATAGGAAATGTTTCTTGACCAATAAATCAGCATATTAGAATGCTTTCTGAAGGATCATGTGACACTGACATGTCAAATTGATTAATTGGATCAAAAATAAAAGTCTGTTTACATAATATATGTGTGTACTGGGTATATTTATATGTATATAAAATACACACATATACGTAAGTCAAAGATGAAAAAGGGCTTAAGCATAAAACGTTTTTAAAACACATTAGTGTAATACTGCTTTAAATTGTTGTTTTTCCAAAAAAAAAAATTTTTTTAAGGTTTTCTGTTTAATTTTATTGCATTTTTGTTTTTCTGAGGAATAAATAAATATTTATTTTTCCCTAATTTACCGAAGACACCTACTATAATGTCTTTCAGTGTAACAATCCTGTCAGTCATATTTACAACAAAAATCAATTTATGACATATTAAAAGACAAATTACTTTTACCCCAAATATCCAGTAATTCTACATTTTTTAAATTCGCCACTATCCTAGGTTTTGCCCAGTTGTCTGTAAGATTTTTTTACTCATTTAAAACACAATTAAATTGAATATGCTCCCTTATTCGTTTATATATTTTAATATGTACAAGTCAGAATAAGCATGTTGTTTGAATTTTTACATAAATATTGTGTAACACAGAATGACAGTGTAACATTATTTCAAACAAATTTTGACATTGTATTCTCCAAAAGCGTATTTGAAACCTTAAAAGTAGACACTTTACTTAGATTTAATGTGCTTTCTATGAACATAAAAACACTTTTGTAAATTTCTTTTGACATGGACATCTCAACGTCAATAAGTACACCCCTTCTGAAACGTAACAAATTCAGCAATTACTCTGTACTTAGAAGACATGTTAGGGTTCTTTAGAGATATAATATTCCAGCAAGTCTGCTTGATCAGTTACTAAAGAAGAATGTTAAAATTATTTAGAAAAATACACGTTTCTTATCAAAAGGATAAAATGTTGTGTTGCAAAAATAAGTACACCCTCCTAAAAGTTACTAAATAAAACTTAATAAATATTTCTGGTGTAACTTTAAGGCAAGTTTTGATCAACAGGTATGTTGAACCAAAACTGTTAAAGATATATATAGCCTACTGAATCACACTCAAACTTAATGCTGACAACAATGAAACAACTTGAGAGAGAACTGTCAAGAGATTTATTTCTTAGCATAGGAATACCATTCTTAGCAAGAGGAATACCAAATTATTGTTTTAAGTGTGAAAACATAGCAAAAGTAACAGTAATTCAAAAACAATGGACTTGTGAAAAGGCCCCTGAAATAATTAGGTCTTCACTTTAAGCTTCTATTTAGTGATGAGTGAGTTTTTGCTAGAAAAAGAGCAGGATAAACAACAAGAAAGTGTCTCAGAGCCGGCAAAAGCTATGGAAAGCGTGACACTTCATCTGACAGGGTTATTAAATGTGTAGCCTGCAGAAGTGACATGCATGGTTGTTTATCCACACCAGGACTACTTACTGTAGCCAAAGCACAATAAAGTCATTTAGCTTTTTTCATGAGTTAAACAGGACAGATGTGAAAATTTGTCATGAACTTGTGCAGTGTGCTTCTGTTCCGGAGGACATATTAAGTACTAGAATATTACACTTTGTTAAATTAAATCTAGGGTGTATTCATTTCTGCAATCCTTTATTTAAATAAAATTGGTTACTTATTTTCCAGATATTAATGGCATGTATTTCTCTGTTTTTATTAAGAATATGTTTAATACATTTAATTTTTCACACATTTCTATGAATTATATTAGTGATCATTAAGAAAATACATCTTTTATATTTAATCAGAAGGGGTGTATTTATTTATGCTGTGCACTGTATATAACATAAAGCATATGTGTATATACATTATATACATATAAATATACACAGTCCACACAATATGTAAAAACAAACTTTTATTTTGGACGTGATTAATCGCTATTAATCAACAGCACTAATTCAAACAGAAAACAGTTCATTCAAATTGTAGTAGTATTTCACAGTATTACTGTTTCGACTGTATTTTTATTATGCAGCCTTCGTGAGCATAAAAGAAAGAAAAATATTACTTTAGTTAAATACTCCAAATACACCAAACTTTAATTAGAAAATCCACAATTCACCAATCTAGGCAGTACATATACACACAGGCATCCTTTGAATTTTGAATAGTTTTTTTTTTTTTTTTTGAAAGACCTGGGGCCTCATTTATAAAACTTTCTTACGCACTGATTTGATCTTAGAGTGTTCGTACGATCAAATCCACGTCAAAGTACAGATTTATAAAAACCGTCTTTGACGTGGAAAAGTACTTATCTCCACGTCAGATTCCAGCTTGGCGTACGACCGTTTCCTTGTGGTAATGCCTGGTATTGCAGATAGTTCAGCCTCACTATAATTTGATTTCTTGCGCTCCTTTTTACTTGCCATTGTCACAGAGTTTTTGCTTTAGGAATGAGCTCATTTTATATGTTAATTAATTAAGCAGGGGCGTTTCGACGGCGGAACATTCAGCTGCACACAATTCCACGATCATATGTGATTTATAACCGAATGACTGGCGTACGCATGGATTTCGTGTGTACGTTCGTTTCTCTGAATCGCTCTTACGATCAAATCAGAAAAGTTCTTAAATAAAATCAAGGATGGTTTCTACGCAAGTCTTTATAAATGAGGCCCCAGATGTTGACGATTACAAGTGGCATGCTTCCGATCTATCTGTAATAATGTTTTGGTGATATTGTGACTCTGTATTTGGGTTGCAGCCAACAGTATCCAGCCTGCAATCTCAGCTTTTGCAAACATCTCTGTACAGCTGCTTCTGTACATTTTAAATGCATTTATCCGTTTGGTTATTTTTATTAACTGAGGAATAGACTAGAATAAAAACGGCTTTCGAGTTAAAAAAGCAAACTAAAATTCCCAAAATGTACATTTTTATTTCATGGGGTCTTCATGAAGCCGACCTTGATTAAATATTTAATGGGTAATTAAATAGAACTATTCCTGAATGAGGAGAAGAAGATGCTGCTCAAATGCACATTGTGAATGTACAGAACTCTCACTCTCGCTCTTTGACTGGTTATTGGTGTGTCATGGACTCTAGACTGATCCTGTTAACTGGTTTGGCTTCTCTTCTTATAGCTGGCAGGCAGCAAGAGGGCAGCACATTCACAAGAGTGAATATTAATCGAGTCAGACTGGACCATAAGAGTGCTTCAAATTAACTTTTATGGAATCATCCATTAATCAGTAACCCAAGGTCAGATTATGTGATATCTGAGTTGGGAGAAAAAATAAAAAATGTCTGAGAAGCATGTGCAGCATGGCTCAGGTTCTAGTCTGACTTGTGCCCAATCCAATTCAACCCTTCTGCTTTAAGGATTAGTTCACTTCCAGAATTAAAATTCCCTGATAATTTATTCACCCCCATGTCGTCTAAGATGTTCATGTCTTTCTTTCTTAAGTCGAAAAGAAATTAAGGTTTTTGAGGAAAACATTCCAGGATTTTTCTCCATATAGTGGACTTCAACTGGGATCAATGGGTTGAAAGTCCAAATTGCCGTTTCAATGCAGCGTGAAAGGGCTCTACACGATCCCATCCAGGAAATAAGGTTCTTATCAAGCAAAACAATTTTTTTAACCACAAATCCTCGTCTTGCACTAGCTCTGCGATGCACATCTAGAACTTCAAGCATTATATAATAATGTCACAAAAGGTTATGCACGGTTAGTTCTTCTTTTGTGTACTCCAGTTCAAAAAGACAGGGTAGAGCGAAAAACTCTGATTCTGAATCGGATTATCTGATTTTCTTCTCCAACTTCAAAATTGTCCAACATTGTTGTTTTACCTTTTTTGTAAAGGGCATTTAACTTTTTGGCACATTGAGCTAGTGCAAGATGAGCGTTTATGGTTAAAAAGTATATTATTTTATATATATATCTTTTAGAAAATGACCGATTGTTTTGCTAGATGAGCCTTATTCCTCCTGGAACAACATGCAATTTTAATCAAAACCTTAATTTCTTTTCAACTGAGGAAAGAAAGACATGAACATCCATCTTGGATGACATAGGGGTGAGTAAATTATCAGCAAATGTCTATTCTAAAAGTGAATATTTCATATATAATTCAGCTGAAAATTTTAATTATTATTATTTACTGACCATTTGTTATAAACCCCTATGACTTACTGACTTCAGAGGGAAAATAAAAGGATTTTATGCTCTAAAATGGACAGAAAAGCACTATAAAAACTATAAAGGTGAATTTTTTTTCAGGTCTTTTAAATCTATATATTTTTATAATGTCATTATATCAAGGTTTTGAATAACAGGATAAAAGATGACAGAATTTTAATTTACATATATTGACTTGGTTTGGTTTAAAATAAGTTTTGCTGCTTTTGCTCAGTTTTTTTTTTTTTGGAAACTGATACAGAAATTTGGGGTAAGAAAAAATATTCTGCAAAGATGCACTGCATTTAATTGATCAAAAGTGGCAGTAAAGACATTTATGTTTTAGTGTTTCAGTATTTCAAATAAAATTATTTATTTATCAAAAAAATCCAGAAAGAATATTGCGGTTTCCACAACAACAAAACAAGTTGCTCAACTGTGTATTTTTCCACAATTTTAGTTTTACTGAATTTTTGGTCAAATAAATGGAGCCCTGGTGAGCATAAAATACCTCTTTCAAAAAAAAATTTAAAACTAGAATTATGATGATCAAGCACATACATGTATACTTTTTACCATTTAAAACTCTGGAGTCTGTTTTTTATGTTTATGAGAAGTTTCTTATACAATAATATTGTGTAATACTGTATAATACAATTTAAAATAAACATTTTCTATTTGATATATTTTAAAATATAATTTATTCCTGTGAACTCCTGATTTTTCAGCATAATTACTTCAGTCTTCAGTGTCACATGATCCTTCAGAAATCATTCTAATATGCTGATTTGCCATTGAAGAAATGTTTCTTTTTATTATAAATGCTGAAAACAGTTTTACTGCTTAATATTTTTGTGGAATATGTGATACATTTATTGAAACAGAAATCTTCTGTAACAATGAAAAAGTCAGTTTAGATCAATTTAATGTATTCTTGTTGAACGAAAATGTTAATTTCTGAAATAAGCAAACAAATAAAATGACCGACCCAAAACTTTTAAAGCGTAATAATACACAATAGTACCTAATAACACTTAATGGCCTGTTAGTCTGTATATGCACCAGTGGCAGAAAACCGTTCTGGACAGGAGTCCCACAAGCCCAATCAGCAGGCTGACTTATTCAGACTGATGCTTTCTCCCACTGATAACAGGACTCTAGAGAACCTGGATGGCTGGCAGCTTCTTTGACGACTGCGGGGGGAGCCACAAACTCTCACCATGTACAAACAAGACTCAAAATCAGACTTGCTAAAATGAGTTCACCTTTCTTTTTTCCACATGTACACATGCCAGTAGTGAACAGCTAAATGAATGGATTTTTCTTTTTAGTGTTGATCCAGTGCAAGTCTCGTCGACTAACCGCAGCAGTGAGCCACAACGCGAGTCCTTTGAGGTACGAGCTCACAACTAAGCCTGCAGGGCTTTTGTGTACAGCAGTTCAACTCTTAATTGCAAGAAAAATTAGGCGCAGTCCTCCACTTACCAAACAGGCAGATGTTGCCCTAGAAACGGTAAAGTACTTCAAGGCTTCGGCGAACAGGAGGCCTTGGGTTTGATTGGCCTGGAGGTCTGACCGCGGGGAAAACAGACCACAACAGAGACAACCCGGGTATTAGAGAGAAAACCTAGGATAGATGAGAACATGATGATGTTATAAATTCAGTTGACCAAATGCACATGTAGAGCTTTAATACTGTATTATATATCACTTATAAATAATAGCATATAACTGACTTCAAAAAAGCCCATGTAATATTTGACAATAATGTGTATCTATCAGCACATCAGCTGCATTTTCTTCTTTAGAGTGTCTATTTACACTAAGTGCAAATAGCCTGCCTTGTTGGCAGAGGCTACTTACACTAACTCAGCCCACCAACGTGTGATTGGACTAAACATCATTACGAAAGACACCTGTTAAATAACGGCTCCAGTGGCGTAAGTGGTAAAGTGCATAGTGGTGGCTTTTTAATGCGATCGACCCGAGTTTGAATCCGCCTTTTACCAAACTCATTCTTCTCCCTTTTCACATAACATATCTGAACAGAAAGGCATTTATTTTCAATAAAATGAAGAAAATTTGACTTTTTATTTCACAATTCTGACTTTTTTTTCTCACAATTGTGAGATTGTGCAACAAAAAGTCAGAATTGTGAGATACAAACGCATTTGTGAGAAAAAAGGCAGAATTGTGAATTCTGACTTTATAACTTGCAATTGTAAGTTTATATCACACAATTTTGAGAAAAAAGTCAGAACTATGTCAAATGTAGAATTGCAAGATACAAACTTGCAACTGCGAGTTACAAAGTCAGATTTACAAGACATAAACTCACAATTCTGACTTTTTTCTATCTTTTATATCTCGCAATTGCGAGTTAAGTCAGAATTGTGAGATATAAACAATTCTGAGAACATATCAGCCTTTTTCTCACAATTCTGAGAAAAAACACAAACTCGTAACTGAAATAAAAAAGTCAGAATTGTGAGATACAAACTCGCATTTTCGAGAAAAAAAGTCAGAATTGTGAGTTTATATCTCTTAAAGTCTACTACGTGAAATAAGTCAGAATTGCAAGACAGACTCACAATTCTGACTTTTTTCTCACAATAAAATGAAAAAAATAAGTGAAAAGTGTCAAATAAAGTTCCTCATGGGTGTTTATTGGTTAGGGGTAGGTGTAGGGAGGGCTTTATTGTCCCAATAAGGCAGCATCCATTTAATAATTTTAATAAAAATGATCATTTATACTCACTACATTATTTTTGTATGTTTTATAATGTACAGTCGTGGCCAAAAGTTTTGAGAATGACACAAATATTAGTTTTCACAAAGTTTGCTGCTCAACTGCTTTTAGATCTTTGTTTCAGTTGTTTCTGTGATGTACTGAAATATAATTACAAGCACTTCATACGTTTCAAAGGCTTTTATCGACAATTACATGACATTTATGCAAAGAGTCAGTATTTGCAGTGTTGGCCCTTCTTTTTCAGGACCTCTGCAATTGGACTGGGCATGCTCTCAATCAACTTCTGGGCCAAATCCTGACTGATAGCAACCCATTCTTTCATAATCACTTCTTGGAGTTTGTCAGAATTAGTGGGTTTTTGTTTGTCCACCCGCCTCTTGAGGATTGACCACAAGTTTTAAGATCTGGGGAGTTTCCAGGCCATGGACCCAAAATGTCAACGTTTTGGTCCCCGAGCCACTTAGTTATCACTTTTGCCTTATGGCATGGTGCTCCATCATGCTGGAAAATGCATTGTTCTTCACCAAACTGTTGTTGGATTGTTGGAAGAAGTTGCTGTTGGAGGGTATTTTGGTACCATTCTTTATTCATGGCTGTGTTTTTGGGCAAAATTGTGAGTGAGCCCACTCCCTTGGATGAGAAGCAACCCCACACATGAATGGTCTCAGGATGCTTTACTGTTGGCATGACACAGGACTGATGGTAGCGCTCACCTTTTCTTCTCCGGACAAGCCTTTTTCCAGATGCCCCAAACAATCCGAAAGAGGCTTCATCAGAGAATATGACTTTGCTCCAGTCCTCAGCAGTCTATTCGCCATACTTTTTGCAGAAGATCAATCTGTCCCTGAAGTTTTTTTTGCAGAGAAGTGGCTTCTTTGCTGCCCTTCTTGACACCAAGCCATATTCCAAAAGTCTTGGCCTCACTGTGCGTGCAGATGCGCTCACACCTGCCTGCTGCCATTCCTGAGCAAGCTCTGCACTGGTGGCACTCCGATCCCGCAGCTGAATCCTCTTTAGGAGATGATCCTGACGCTTGCTGGACTTTCTTGGACGCCCTGAAGCCTTCTTAACAATGCAGTGGAAAGTTTTTTTTCGGGATTAAGTTAATTTTCATGACAAAGAAGGACTATGCAATTCATCTGATCACTCTTCATAACATTCTGGAGTATATGCAAATTGCTATTATAAAAACTTAAGCAGCAACTTTTCCAATTTCCAATATTTATGTAATTCTCAAAACTTTTGGCCGCGACTGTACTACAATACTGAGGTGCAAATATCTGCCACTAACCACACTAAGCATCTAATTAATATTATTGCATAGAAAATACTGCTATATTTACACATTGCTATTTGCACTTAATAATAGCTAAGTGCAATTTAGTTTCATGTAATCCCTAAATTCCAACTTTGAAATATTGTTTTTACAGTTTTTAAGTTCAAATATTTATTTTATATTATTTTTGTATATTATAAATCTTTATGTATAAAAATGTGTCCTGCATTTTCATGTCACTACAGAAACAGTGTATGTTTTAGTCCATTGGCTGAGACTGATTTTAACTACACCCCTACATTTATGATCAGCAAATATTCATGCCTCAGTCTCTTTCATATCTACATGGCGAGTAGATAGGCCCAATCATTTTGAGGTACATGTGTTCAAAAGTATGAAAAATCTATGTAACTTTAAAGAATGTCACAACCGAATACCATTTAAATAAAGTGTAATACATTTTTTTTTTTACATAATATTTAGTTTTTAAGGAGTTTTTCTATGTGTACAACTGTTCAGAACTATGCTAGCTAACCATGTGCTGATTAGCATCTTTGAGCTAGGTTCAAAAGTATCTAAAATTGTCACTACCGAAACCGTCACAACCTAAACATTTCGTGAAGTTTCAGTAGTGGCATATTTGTGGGTTTTTTATTGTCACTACCATAACAGTCATGACCAAAACATGTCATCATTTCAGTAGTGAAAAAAAGCAACACATTTTTAGTACAGTTATGCAAATTTTGTTATTTACAGTAGTATGTTTTAGTAGTGTTTTAGCATGTGGGTATGTGTTATGTGATTACTGTCACTACCAAAAATGTACAGTCATGACCCAAACATGGGATGTTTTGTCAAAAATAAAGTATACTGAATTATCAAAATGTTATGATAGTTTAAATCCTAAGTTTAAAATCAGTATGATCAACTTTTTGCCTTGTACAAAGAAAAATCGGACTCAAAACACAACAAATCTCATAAATCACACTTGAAATATTGTTAAAATTGTAATTGTTATTGATTTACCTCTGGTAACTTTTTATTAAAATAGAAAAAAATATATTTACAAGGAAGATGCAAGCAAAATCTTAAAGGATAACTGTTGCCAAAATGCAACCTGGGCTGTTTTTTTTTTTACTGTAAACGAGACAAAGTTATATCTAAAAGCATAATTACGCCAAACGAGCCGTTTTTGAGATTGACCGTGATTTTGTTTTGTGGTCAGTGGCCGGTGAATGGGAGTACTAGCGGCATACATTTGAGCGCATCAAAATCGATATTTTTACAACACTAAGAAGGCTCGACACACCATGACAATTTGCTCGAAGTATCGCCTGGGTCTCTACACATGAACTCCAGCATTGAGAACATTGTTCGTGTACACACAGTTTACTAAAAAGAAAGGTTTTGAACAACTCATTTTCACTGTTTGAGTTTCCGCTCGCGGCCGTCTTGCCAGTCAAGAGGTGTCGATCTCCGAGTGCGAGGATGGGTAGCTCCTAAACAGGGCCGTCGCCAGACCATTTTCATTGGGGGGCATTTCTTTTTCATAGGGGGGCACAGTTTTTATATATAATAATTTATATATATAATTATATATAAAACATTAACTTGAATAAAGTTCTATATTAAAACATATTTTAAAGCATGTTTTTGCAGCGTTGAACAATAGCCGATCACAGACATGACTGCTAAGATTGTATGCGCAGCTGAGCAAAAGAAGATTTTTTTAAGGAATTGCGTAATATGTATTGATACATCAGTATAATGCTATATGCGACTATATACTTTGCTAAAACAATATTCTTCCATCTATATAGGCCTATAACAATGCATTTTGTAATTTACAACGAATTCATGACAATGCTTTACTTTAAACTACCCGAAAAGTTATAGTTAAAAGTTCCTTAAAATCATGTAAAGTTAAAAAAACGTATTTACGTACTTACTAGTTTTAAAACATTTGCTGCATGAATAAAAAAAGCTGCTATACACATATCAGACAAAATTGTATTGAGAGAAAAAAAACAGTTGTTGTCGACAAATCCTTTAAATTTGCCTATTCAGACAGACGAACATAAAAATCTGAAAATATTAGCTACAAAATAGCAGCTACAAAATTATAGTACAATTATAGTTTCGGCAAGAATTTAAATATTTTCCACAGGCTCCGGCGCGATCGCTTAGATTTTTTTCCTTATAGCGGAACCAACTTAAAATATGTCATTTTTGGTCCCATTGATAAGAATAAGACATTATTCGGAACTGTAAAAGGTTAACTTCTATTTGCACTCACTATAAAAACAGCTTTCGTAAAATAAATAAAAAGTCTTTCAGCCTTCTCTGTTTCCTTGAGCTTGCTGCACGGTCACAAAATGAACCAGAACTCAGTGTCGCAGTTTTTTTTTTTTTTTTGGTTTGATAATGTTAATTATTTAAGTGAAACATATTTCGTTTAGGACTATTTATTTTATTCTTTTATACCCCTTTTTTGGTTTTCTCCCTACACAGAATCCCATGCGCAGTGCCTGCCTGCCTGCTTGCTATGCCAATATTCCATCCAAAGTTAAACTTATGCGCAAAATTAGAATATGTTACCATCCAGTGAGTTGAAGAGAACAAAATTGTCACTTCCTGATTAACTTGCGCTAAATATCACGAAGAAAAAAAAAAAAATTCTGCAGTATAGGAGAAGGCACTGTAGGCTATAGCCTATGATCATTCTTATATATATTATTATATTCGTATACAATAAATTACGAGCTTCAGAGCTCGCAGACAAAACGCAGTCATGTTATCTTATTTTCAGAGCCTGCTATTTGGGTAAACAGTTCTGGGAGTTTATTATAACGAATCACTTTGAGACTTTCAAGCATTTTAAATTGACGGAACTAGAATTTAAGATGCTGTGCAATGAGATCGGTCTGTTGGTTGGTCCAGTTATGCTATCACATTGCAAAGTCACATGTCAAATTTTTGATGAGCATCAAGGAATGTATTAGGTAAAAGTGTTTTCATCGAGTTTATGTATGTTTTCTTACCGGATAAGAATTTTATCCTACTTAGCAAATAAGTTTTTACGCGCATTTTTAGAATTTATGCGCATCTTGGCGTTTCCATCCAGCGTTTTTTATGCAATATCCAAAAATGTGCATAAAAAAGGTTACGGAAACGATTAGTTATTTGCTTCATATTAGTTTACCGTTGTTTAGGCTAGTGCTCCTTTACAGCGAGATGATTTGTTTGGCAGTATTTAATGCTAGATCAATGTTTTTCGTTCTCAAATGTAAGTTAACTCACGGTCATGGGTCCCTTGGCGACGGGCCTGCTCCTAAAGTATATTTCCATATAAATGCACGGCTAATTCGTTGTTTTGTTGCAAGTGAAAAACAATATTAAACTTCTAGTTGTAAAAAGAGCCTCATATAAGCCAAATATTTCGTCCTATGGAGTCCATTCATTCTTATGCGCAATGATCGATACTTCTTGACTGGCAAGACAGCCGTGAGTGGAAATCCAAACAGTGTAAGTGAGTTGTTCAAAAACTTTCATTTTTTGAAAACTCTGTGTACACAAACAATGTTCTCAATGCTCGAGTTCATGTGTAGAGACCCAGGCGATACTTCGAGCAAAGAGTCATGGTGTGTCGAGCCTTCTTAGTGTTGTAAGAATATCGATTTTGATGCGCTCAAATGTATGCCCCTAGTACTCCCATTCAACGGCCACTGACCACAAAACTAAATCACGGTCAATCTCAAAAACGGCTCGTTTGTCGTAATTATGCTTTTAGATATAAGTTTGTCTCGTTTACAGTAAAAAAAACATCCCAGGTTGCATTTTGGCAACAGTTATCCTTTAATAGATCAATATAACCCTTTTAATTTAATTGTATATTACTGTGTTTTGGTAGTGACAAACTTGATAAGAGGACAAATATTCCAAAACTTACAACCAAAAAATACAATATGAGAATTAACTGCACAATTACTAGAAACATGTACCTTGGATTTTATACGATTTTCATACATACAAAATATGTGGAAAAAGACACTTTGTTCAAGACATTTCCAGCCCTGACTTTGAACCAATTATGTAGAATTGTAGAGGAATAAATAAAAGAGTACATATAGAATTCAGAAAGCTACTTTATGAGGTCTTTAATGTGTTTTTCCCTTCAACTGTGCCTTAGGCGATTCACAGCCAAGAGCCGAGCGAAAATACCAATGAGCTACAGGCCGAGAGTTTACTGCAGGATTTGTGTTCTTTACTGTTTTCAAAATTATGCACACAGTTGGAAATTGTCAGAATGTCAGAAAATGTCAGAACACCTCCAGAAAATATAGGCATTTAACTTAACAAAAAAAAAATAATAAAACAACATACCACTGACCTTAGACATGGGCTGAAGTCCTAGACTGAAAACAAACCACAAAGGAACAAATGATGATGTAACTCTCGAGTACTTTAAACCAACAACGAAAAAAAAAAACTATTATTATCAGGGCTTGTTATTTTAAACTAATGAGCTTAGTGGATTATTGTTCCATTCTTCATGTGGAATAAATTAATGTGGTCAGACCAGTGTGAAGATATCTGTCCCTACAGCAATATTTGTTGTTTGTTTAATAGAATCGTTTAAATTCGTTTTAGCAGGCATTAAACAACATTCTTCCTCACACGGTTTTATATCTATGGTCCTCACAAATAACAAAACGATGGGGATGAGAAATTTCACAAGCATTCGAAAAACAAACAGCTTTTTGTCGTCCTTTTGTTTCTTTGTATTTATGAAGGTCAAAACTGACTTCCCAGAAAGAAATACCACAAGGCTAAATAAACAACGCCGTTATGCTTTCAGCGCGTTACAATTTTCATTCAGGGAGTTTATAAAGTTCAAGAGACTGCAAGTGAACGGTTCTTCAGTGGTTTACAAATACACTATTCATTACGCGGTAAACACAGTCTGTATGACTCTTCGAGCATCATTCACAGGCCGGGAGGCATGTGGGTTAGCAAGGCTAATCGTAATGTAGATTTCTATTGACTGTCGTATTGACGTTAGAGCTGCGTGAATGCAAATGTGTTGTGTGGATTGTTTGCGGTGCAGCGCTCATAGTCAAAGCTTTTCATTTGAAAAGGTCTCGACAAGACGTGACTGCTAATAAATTGAATTAGCAATCGTATTACAGAAAGCACGGAACATAGGCTGTCTGAATGGCATATTAAAATGTCTGCTTTTGGTGATTTTTCTTTTTTTGATTTAAAGAAAATGCCATTGAAATGCTTTATAGAATCATAAAAAGGACAGTGGATCACTTCTGCCCCCTAGAGGATGAGATTTAAAACAGCCAACAAAAAGGCAGAGAATTACATCACGTCTTTTCCGTGTTGACATACTTGCTAGCAAGCCCTTACGAAAAATAACCATGGTTTTATTTAAGTTAAAGTGTTTTTTTGGCGTATGGATTTGTATAACCACAGTTTTTCTGCAAATACTATGGTTAAACTATGGTTGGTATAGCAAAACCATGGTTAATTTGTGGTTACCATGGTTTAACTATAGTAACCATGTTTTTTGGGTTTTATTTGTAGTAAAACCATGGTTGATTTTCATAAGGGATGCATCTCTAAGATACTGTTTTGTTTAGATGGATAAAACTAGATTGAAAAGTGTGTTCAAAAGTATAAAAAATCTGTGTAACTTTAAAGAATGTCACTACCAAACACCATTTTTTTTTTTTAACATAATATTTAGTTTTTATATGTGTACAACTGTTCAGAACTGTGCTATCTAACCATGTGCTGATTAGCATCTTTGAGCTAGGTTCAAAAGTATCTGAAATTGTTACTACCGAATCAGTCACAACTGAAACATTTCATGAAGTTTCGGTAGTGACATATGTTTTTTTTTTTTTTTTTTTGGGGTGTCATCACATAAAATTGTCCATATAGTAACAGTCACGACCAAAACATGTCATCGTTTCAGTAGTGACAAAAAGGCAACTCATAATCCTTATTTGTGGGAAATAAACTAAATGTTAGTACAGTTATGCAGTTTTTTTGTATTTTAGTATGTGTTGAATTATCAACTAAGATGCTATGATAGTCTTTGGTTAAATGTTTATTCAAACTAATAAATTCCTAAGTTTGAAATCAGTACTTTTTGCCTTTTACAAATAAAAAATTGATTCAAAATACAACAAATCTCTTAAATTACACTTGAAATATTAGTAAAATTGTAATTGTTATTGATTTACCTCTGAAAACATTTTAATAAAATATAATTTAACAATAATTTAACAAATTACTGTCCCTGAATTTCATAAATCTCAAAAAACACAGAATAAACATTTAATTACAATTAAAACAGTATCACATTTTTTTGTTTTTGCATGGTTTTTATTTTTCAGTTGTAAAAAAAGACTTTACAGACAAAATTCCCCCTTTACATTCTATACTAACAGTGGAAACATGAGACCAAAAAAATGAATAAAAATGAAATAAAATATTTTGTTTGCTTAAAAAACTGTAATAAATAAAGTCTCATAAATATGCTAGCTAATAAACATTTAATGTTAAGTAGAAGGAACAAGATAAAACCTGGAGGCATTAACAGAAGATGAAGCATAGTTAAAACATGAGCCGTACCTCAGTTAAAAAATTTTCAAGAAACTCAGTTAGGCCTGCTGTGGAAAATGCACCACTGAAAGTGCTTCAATGAGTTTAGCTGAAATTTCTGTGGAAAAAAAAAAAGGGTCTTTTTAAAAACAGGAGGAGGAGCTGTTTTGACATGACTCTTTCAGTGCTTATGTTTTTAATGACAATGGATCAGACGATCCATTATCGACCGAAACATCATCATTATAAAAATCAACTGCTGTCATTTCAGCCCTGCAAGTATTTACCTTGACATTTCCAATTCAGTGAACTGCAGACAACAACAGGTCCTCATTATTTCATTGCCCTTGCAGAGAGATAAGAATGCACTTTTTGAAGTGTCTGTTTCTTGCACTCGAGTCGATAAACGTCTTCCCACAGTTCTGACAGATGTGAGGTCTCTCCCCTGTGTGGATCCTAACATGTGTGTTAAGGTGACTTGATTGTCTAAAGTTCTTCCCACAAAAGTTGCAGTGGTAGGGCTTCTCTCCAGAGTGAACTCGCAGATGAATTTTCAGCAGTCCGGGTGAGCTAAATCTTCTGCGGCACACAACGCACAAATACTCTCCTGTACCTTGTGGATTTCCTGGAACATCATGATGTGTTGTGTAGCTTTCAGACAGTTCCTCTTCATGCTGGACGTCTTCCAAACAAATATCAGCCAGGTTCGTCTTGGACTCTGGAGAAGAGGTAAAATTACAGTTTTTATTTATCCTATGTGTTTAAAAGAAAAGTCAAACACAGTATCTGACAAATCCTTTTTTATATTGATACAGTTGAAGTCAAAAGTTTACATACATCTTGCAGAATCTGCAAAATGTTAATTATTTTACCAAAATAAGAGGTACCATACAAAATGCATGTTATTTTTCATTTAGTACTGACCTGAATAAGATATTTCACATTTACATTTACATATAGTCCACAATAGAAAATAATAGTTGAATTTATAAAAATGACCCGTTCAAAAGTTTACATAATATTTAATACTGTGTTCTTACCTCAATGATCCACAACTGTGTGTTTTTTTGTTCAGTGATAGTTGAGTCCCTTGTTTGTCCTGAACAGTTAAACTGCCCACAATTGTTCAGAAAAATCCTTTTCAGCTTTTTCAGCATTTTTGTGTATTTAAATCCTTTCCAACAATGACTGTATGATTTTGAGATCCATCTTTTCACACTGAGGACAGCTGAGGGACTCATATGCAACTATTACAGAAGGTTCAAACACTCACTGATGCTTCAGAAGGAAACACGATGCATTAAAAGCCAGGGGTGTAAACTTATGAACAGAATGAAGATGTTTACATTTTTCTTATTTTGCATAAATATGAAAAAAAAAAAAAATTTAGTACTGCCCTTCAGAAGCTACAGAAGATACGTACATGTTTCCCAGAAGACAAAATAAGTGAAATTTACCCTGATCTTCAAATTCAGAAAGTTTTCACCACCCGGCTTAATGCATTGTGTCATTCTGGAGCATCAGTGACCTTTTGAACATTCTGTTACAGTTGAGGGAATTGTATCAATGATCTTGGCACAGGCTAGTGACATACTCATAATTTATCAGTTGGGAAAGAGAAAAATAGAATATTTTGTCCATATTTTTCAGTAAAAACATTAAGGTTGAGCAGAGGGACTCATGAACAACTATCACAAAACAAAAAAAACTGTGGATCTTTCAGGTAACAACACAGTATTAAGACTCAAGTGTATGTAAACTTTTGGGGGTCATTTCTATAAATTTAACTATTATTTTCACCTGTGGTCTATTTGTAAATGCATTTTATGTGAAATATCTTATTCAGGTGAGTACTAAATAAAAAATAACACGCATTTCATATGATCCCTCTTATTTTGCTCAAATAATGAACATTTTGCAGATTCTGCAAGGTGTACACAGTATCTGACTTTTGACTTCAACTGTAAATTTATTTTTAAGTTACGTTGTTCATTAAAATGCCCTTACGTGTTCGTTGCTGTTCTTTATCGTGTGCCACTTCTTCAGTGTGTCTGACCTTCTTTACTTTGTGAACTTCCTCATTTTCACTCTTATTCCTCTTGTTCCTTTCCCGCTGTGATTGCAATTTTCTTGTAGAAAAAAAGAAATACATGTTACTTTAGATTGGGAAGAATTTAAACAGATTTATTGATGATATTTATCAGGAAAAAAGGCTTCTCTTAGAGTCAAACTATTTTCCTTGGGTGATTCTCACAAACAAATGTCCAAACAATGCAAATGCTTAAACTTGAAACAATTGAACTAAAAATACAAAAATGTTCTGTATCTTTATTTTCATAAAAATGATTCATTGCAGTAATGAAGACACCATTATGGAAGATTACAAAAACAAGCACACTGCATGGTCCTTCTTCATTCACTTTTTTATTTCAAAATTCATTAAGAGCATAAAAAGTAAATCTTTTGTCATTTATGTAATCCAAAGTAAATTTTAAAGACATTATTACACTGACGGCATATAAAAAAATATGTAAGTGCTAGTATTTCTGTCAGAAACTGCATGCAGTTTACTTTTTTAATAGGATATTTACATTTATACATTTGGCAGATGTTTTAAAGCACATTAAATACATAGATTTTAGCATTTTCTGGGAATTGTACCAATGATCTTGGCACAGGCTAGTGACATAATCATAATTGATCAGTTGGGAAAGAGAAAAATAGAATATTTTGTCCATATTTTTCAGTAAACTTTAAAAAACACTGTAAGGTTGAGCAGAGGAGGTGGACGGTGCTGGCTCTGGGATGACTTGAATAATTTCTTCTTTAATGTTGACTAAAACATCCTGAAATGATTTCTTTCTCCTGTAAGCGGCTGAATTCTCCCTCCACTTTTGCTGCTGCGTTCTCAATTCTATTGGGTTCAGATCTTTAGCAAATCTCACTTTCCCCTGAGATTTTCGTCTTTGATATCTACAAAATAAAAAATATCAGTGAGTCAGTGTCAAGCTGGTCCTAAAAAGCTCAATCTAAAGCTGATTTTCACATTAAGACCCCATTTCTAAATACACTGCAACTATGTATAAAAGTTAGGTGTCTGTAAGATGTTTTATGATCACCGAGGTTGCATTTCTTTTCAAAAAATTACAGTTAAACAGTAACATGAAAACTGAAAATATTTAACTAAAACTATATAAAAGATATAGGTATATATATATATATATATATATATATACACCCTTCTAGTCAAAAGTTTTTGAACAGTAAGATTTTTAATATTTTTTAAAGGAGTCTCTTCTGCTCACCAAGCCTACATTTATTTAAAGTACAGCAGAACAGTACAATTTTGAAATAGTTTTACTATTTAAAATAACTGTTTTCTATTTTAATATATTTTAAAATGTAATTTATTTCTGTGATTTCAAAGCTGAATGTTTTTAGCATCATTACTCCAGTCACATGATCTTGCTCGTTTTAATATTCTGATTTGCTGCTCAAAAAACATTTATTATTATTATTATTATGCTGAAAACAACAGAGTAGAATTTTTTCAGGTTTCTTCGATGAATAGAAAGTTCAGAAGAACAGCATTTATCTGAAATAGAAATCTTTTCTAACATTGTAAATGTCTTTGTCATCACTTTTAAACAAATTAAAGCGTCCTTGCTAAATAAAAGTATTAATTATACTGACTCCAAACTTTTGAATGGTATACTGTATATTACAAAAGCTTTTTTATTTCAGATAAATGCTGATCTTTGGATCTATCTTTCTATTCATCTAAAATCTTGACATAAAGCACTCAACTGTTTTTAAATATTAATACTAATAATAATAAAAAATGTTTCTTGAGCAGCAAATCAGCATATTAGAATGATTTCAGAAGGATCATGTGACACTAAGGACTGGAGTAATGATTTTGACAATTTAGATTTGATCACAGGAATAAATTACATTTTAATATATATTCAAATAGAAAGCAGTTATTTTAAGCAGAAGAGACTTCTTTAAAAAAAACATTAAAAATCTTTTGACTGGTAGTGTACATGATCTGTTGTTAGTACAGTACTTAATACAATGCATCTAACCTAAAGTCACTCCTGAACAGTATTTCCCCATGTAAACTGCAGTATACCTCTCTCTCTCTTTTTTCCTGTATGCCTCATGAAGCTCAGGATTCCCGTATACTTTCTGCTTGTGCTTTAGGGATCTAGCTTTTGCTGCAGCCTTTCTTCGCTCTTCATCTGCCAATCTAAACAACAAGAAAAATTCGACCTTAAAAAAGGAACTATGACAAGCATTTGCCTCTTTAGGGAGGTGTCCCACTAGCCAACTCGATGTCACACCTACACACTATTTCAGCTAAAAATCTCACTCTTTTTTGTTAGAGCTGTCACATGCACAGATTAACAAGAGAATAAGGTTAACAGGCTAAATCACTGCCTCTGACTTACTTTGCCCTTGTGAATGAATGTGATTTTGTTTATCCATCCAGGTCTTGTCGTAGATGCAATGTAGGAAAACCCCTGAAAAACGCATTACTACACAATCACAATGGAAAACAATCAGCGTTGCCAGATCCAGAACAGGACTTTTTCCACTGGTTACTTCCTAGGCCACGAATGTCCGACTGAGAGATAAAATCAGACATGTTGGATACTGTCAGAGACTAAGCAGGGCCATTAACTCAGCAGGACGTTGAGTCACTGAGGCTATTAGCACCCACCTGCTGAGGGATGCATCCGCAGGCACTCGAAACTACCTGGAATTTTGCTGAAAGTCTGGCTAGTGGGATGCCAGCCCCTGCATTCATATGCGTATGACTTAAAGACAGTGTGTAGTCTAGTGCGAATGCCTTTTAGCTGTGACTAATATTAACTTTGATAGTAATTTATTGATTGAATAAATAAAAACGTTCAAAATTTGGGGGTCCGTATATTTTTAAATAAAAACTTTCATCCAGGATTAGGATTAATTCACTTCCAGATATCCAAGATATTCATGTCTTTCATTCTTTAGTCACAAAGAAATTAAGGTTTTGAGGAAAACATTCCAGGATGTTTCCCCAAATAGTGGACTTCTTTGGCTCTCAATGGGTTGAAGGCCCAAATTGCAGTTTCAATGCAGCTTCAAAGGGCTCTACACGATCCCAGGCAAGGAATAAGGGTCTTATCTAGTGAAACAATCTAACATTTTCCTAAAAAAAATTAAATGTATATACTTTTTAACCACAAATGCTTGTCTTGCATTTCTGGGTCGTTGGAAAAGTCACAACCCAGTTCCGACCCGGTGTTTACAAAATGAACGTGCAAAGAAAGTCAAACGCCCTTTACAAAAAATTGCAGAGCTAGCACAAGATGAGCATTTGTGGATTAAAGGTATATACATTTTTATTTTATTTATGAAAATTACTAACCTTTTCACTAGATAAGACCCTTATTCTTAGACTGGGATTGTGTAGAGCCATTTAAAGCTGCACTGAAACTGCAATTTGGAAGTTTAACCCGTTAGCTCCCATTAAAGCCCACTTTATGGAGAAAATCCTAAAATGCTTAATACCTCAAGAAACTTAATTTCTTTGTGACTGAAGAAAGAAAGACATGAACATTTTGGAAGTCACAGGGGTGAGTAAATTAACAGGAAATTTAATTCTGAAAATGAACTAATCCTTTAATAATGTTCAAGTAAAAGTATTACCATCAATTATGCTTTAACATGATGTTCTTACTGATACTATTTAGCACTCACATTACAGATTTAAGCCATCTAACTATGCTAGAAATATGTGCAACAGTAAAAAAAAGTCACAAACTGAAATTAGAATCAGTGATGGCAGTAATACAGGTGCATCTTAATAAATTAGAATGTCATGGAAAAGTTCATTTATTTCAGTAATTCAACTCAAATAGTGTCAAATAGTGCATTAAATAAATTCAATGCACACAGACTGAAGTAGTTTAAGTCTTTGGTTCTTTTAACTGTGATGATTTGGCTCACATTTAACAAAAAACCACCAATTCACTATCTCAACAAGTTAGAGTACTTAAAGGAACCGTATGTAAGAAATTTATGTCAGTTAATCATAAAATGGCCCTGACATGTCACTAGACATTAAGAAATCATGTTCATTTCAAATACTTATATCACTGACAACAGTGGTCCGGCCAGGATATTGTCATTTAAAAGTGAGAGTTGCAGCCCTCAACTGATGTTATTGTTGTCATTTTGTGTTTTGGTCTGAGGCTCCACCCTCCAGCTATCTACCAATCACGAAGTCAGTAGAGTTTCGTGATCCGGGTTGCCAGCTATGCTCTAGTTAGTTACAGCTGCTGCTAAGAACGAGTCGGATAAAACATGTATAAAGTTACGAAACCTAAAAGACCTCGTTATGAATCCGAAATACGTCGTGACAAAGTCCGAAATAAAACAAGGATTTGTATAGGAGATGCCTTTGAAAGATGGAGATGGCTGAAAACAGAGGAGGATTTGAAGATAGACGCCAGCGTTGCTAATTTTCTCCTTGACAGGTAAGATTCATCTATGTTTGGCTAACTTTGCTTCCGTAGGCTACACAGTGGATTTTCTGTGGTCGCCCGTGCTAAATGCGTTCATAAAAAGCGTTATATCGCACCACTAGCAGGGTATGAAAACAATCTATGTTCCGACTGAAATGTGGTATTACAGTACATCTTTACGAAATATTTGGCTAATCGCCATCTGTAAATTTTTGCGTTACATAATTACTTCCCAAAACATCTCTTGTGAAGCATAAACATAATTAACAGAAGAAAAACAAATTACTGTGTAAGACTCGTCACTTGCCATTGGAAGCTCCTTGTAGCAGCCTACTCCTGCAGCTTAGCTGGCAACCTCGAGTCGGGGGGGAGGGGGAGGGGATACACCGTTCTACAGTATTTTGAAAGTGATTGCAGTACCAGTTTTGGCCACAATCCTACATACGGTTCCTTTAATAAGACCAATAAAAAAACATTTTTAGTGAATTGTTGGCCTTCTGGAAAGTATGTTCATTTACTGTATATGTACTCAATACATTGTAGGGGCTCCTTTTGCTTTAATTACTGCCTCAATTTGGCGTGGCATGGAGGTCATCAATCTGTGGCACTGCTGAGGTGGTATGGAAGCCCACGTTTTTTAACAGTGGCCTTCAGCTCATCTGTATTTTCTGGTCTCTTGTTTCTCATTTTCCTCTTGACAATACCCCATAGATTCTTTATGGGGTTCAGGTCTGGTGAGTTTGCTGGCCAGTCAAGCACACAAACACCATGGCCATTAACAAAAGGAATATGACGACTGTAGCCAAATTCCTTGACACGTCTGTGTCTGGTGGCTCTTGATGCCTTGACCCCAGCCTCAGTCCATTCTTCAGTCCCAAATTCTTGAATCGATTTTGCTTGATAAGCCACTCAAGGCTGCGGTTCTCTCAGTTGGTTATGCATCTTTTTCTGCCACACTTTTTCCTTCCACTTAACTTTCTGTTAACATGCTTGGATACAGCACTCTGTGAACAGCCAGCTTCTTTGGCAATGAATGTTTGTGGCTTACTCTCCTCGTGAAGGGTGTCAATGATTGTCTTCTGGACAACTGTCAGATCAGCAGTCTTCCCCATGATTGTGTAGTCTAGTGCAGGGGTTTTTTACCTGCAAAGGGGGGCACGAGAATCTGACTCGTTCACCCGAGTAATTATAAGGACGAGCTCTCAATGTTTTAGGCTTCCACTAGGGGGCAATCTGATTAAGGCTGCAGCTAATTGTCAGGCAGCCGTTAGCAGAGTTGGTGCGATCAAGTTAAGTAGTCTGGCGTTCAAAATAAAATGGACCATGGAGGATGATTTACGGTTAGCCATGTCAGGAATTTAACCAGGGATTGGCATGTTGTGCTCTCAGAAACCGGCTCAGCCATCAAATTACATTAGGTAAACTGGTTATACATTTATGTTTAAATGATGTCACCATAATGTCACCATATTCTAACTTGTTGAGATGAATGTGGTGTGAATTGGTGGGTTTTGTTAAATGTGAGCCAAATCATCACAATTAAAAGAACCAAAGACTTAAACTACTTCAGTCTGTGCATTGGATATATTTAATACACAAGTTTCACAATTTAAGTTGAATTACTGAAATAAATGAACTTTTCCACAACATTCTAATTTATTGAGATGCACCTGTAGTACCAACATGACTTTAGTAACGTGACCAAAGTAACATGACTATGGTGTGGTTGAAGTGGATATGTTTTGATGCGTATGTGAGAATCACCCAGGAAAAGCATCAAAAACCTTTAATCGGTCACTTAAGGTTTATTTATTTTTTTGAGATATAAAATTAGATTGATCAAACTAATTTGTGAACAAAATATTGATCAAACATTTTTTTCAAATCACCTGGACCTCTGCTTCTTGTAAACACCACTATGTTATGTTTTGACAGATATTGATGTCGTAAAATTCAAATAATGTGGATTTGAAAACAGATCGATCATTAGGTAATAATTATGTATTTATTAGCAAGCAAACTTTCAGTTAAGTCATTGATGCCCATGAGTGTTATGTTGATGTTTTTAGTTCTAATATTCCAACAGTTTTTGACCAAAAAAAGCATTTTAGTTACTCAAAAAAACATAATTCACCCTCATGGAAGTTATCAGTCCTTGAGGGTGAACTATGTTGGATTTGTTGGGTAACTAAAATGCTTTGTGTGTAGTTCATTATAACTATTTTACAGAATTTTTACAGTTTATTTCGGCTTAAATAATATATACTATAAATACTCAAAGAATTGTAAAAAATGTTACATTCAGCTGTCGTAAAACAACTTTTTTTTAACCAGGAAAGATCCTGCTGTAATCAGTGTAAAATAACTTTTAAAACTGATTCCATGATTACTCTTGAGCCGATTTTGACACAAATTACATGTATAACAAGTGAAGGATTTGTGTAGTCTAGCTAGTGCATGTTTCATTTAACAACAAAATGTCAAAACAGTAAAGATTCAATTTAAGTACCTCGCTCTTATCTGGGCCAGATCCATCCTGTGCTGTATCAACATCTCTTGATTTCTGAAAGGCAGCTGTAAAACAATGACATCCATCAACCCACTTTAAAAAAGGTGTTTTATAATTCAATAAAAATAGAAAAACGTTTTCTACATATACACAGACTTACATTAAATGTTTGTAGCTCGTGTCTGGGGGAGACAATGTGGGTAACTTTGATTGTGTTGACGTCATTGGAAGCATCACTGGCCCCTGAATCATCCAAGCCATGTTTCGTGATGTGCTGCTGTTGTACTTGACAGGCGGTGCCTGTTTCACAATTACTCTCAAGTTCAGTCTTAATGAGAGGTGCTTTGTTAGTATAGAGTAAATTACTCTCACTACTGTCCATCATTTGGCTTTCAGTGTCTTTACTGGGCGTCTGATCATGATAAATGTCCATACATGGTGATAAAGATGCTGATTCACTGTACACAGGCATTTGCTCTTCATTCTCTTCCTGCTGTGTATAAACTTCTAGTTTCATATGCATTTCTGTATCCTTCAAGTCATGTTTACATCTCCATTCCTCTGAAAATGTCTGGGTGTGTTTCGGTCCTTGAGTCTCAGAGAAGCAAGGGTGCGTTTCTGTATGAATAAACATAATAAATAAACACACTTACGTACTTAAACGTGTGTAACAAAGAACGCTGCATAAATGGTTGAGGTCAACGTATTAAAGACTTAATTATGCGTGTTCATAGTAACTAAAACATAAAATAATACGTATTTGAATCAAATTTAAGGTGAACTGACTAACCAGAGTCCATCTGAACTCCTGCCTGCTGCAGTCTCCTCTTGAGCAGCTCAATCTCCTTTCTGGAGCGACAAATCTCCTCATTATACTCTGAAAATATGTCTTCCACAGCCTTAAATATCTCCTGCGCTGCTAAAGTTAATCTCTCTGTCAGAAAACCACTTAAAATCTGCAGTTTAGACATTCTGCGTTGATAAAATGTCACTGAAGTGTATCCTTTCTTATTTCCACATTCATAACAGATATTTCTGGTCTGTTTTGTCTGCTTTCATCCTGCTGAAGCTCGATAATAATAGGCTCCACCTGCTGGTCTGGATGTGCGCTCAATATAAACCGAATTTCTTATCCTAACTAATATAATGAATTTTTATTTAACAATTAACATGTTATCAGTTACTAACAGCAAATTACCGCTGTTTAATTTTAGCAATTTATTACAGCTTTGTCACGAAAAACGTCCAGCCTATAAAATTGATAATATCTGACTGCTGAATGATCCAATTTAGCTGTCAGAATCAATGATTCCAGAGAGCTGTGAAATAATGTTTTCCCTTAATGACTGTGTTAAAAAGCCCCTTGGTCTATTACAAACTATAAATCAAAATCTTTGGATAATATCTCCCTAACAGACCATCTCATTTTGATCCAAGATATGAGAAACAAATATACACTGCATTTCACTACTCTGTTCCCCAACAAACCAATTCACAGCCTTCACCTTCAAATAACATCTCACATCCTTTTTTCTTCCTCTCCTTGCTGCTTTCTGTTACCATGGAAACATGAATCTAATAAGATCTCTTATGGTAGTTATGAAAAATAGCAATCTAAGCACGTATAGAAACTACAACTGTAATAAAAAGGACTTGATTCCGCCTATTTCTCTTAAAATGATTTATCATGAACCTAAAACATTTACACCAAAATACCATCATTATACAGTTACTGGACTAAAACCATGGTAAAAATTTTACCTGGGCCATTATATTTAGATGGCAACCAAATCAAATGGGCTATTCTTTCAACAGTCTTTAGAAAAAGGTTTATAAAACATATTTTTATTCAGCTGACAATTGATTAAACAACAGCCTTAAATACTGTAAAATATTGACAATTAAATAAGAATTAATGCCATGTCAGAGGAGAATTTTTTTTTCCAATTCCTTCATAAAGGGGTTTTTGTGTGCAGTAAAAAGCTGTAGAAGTTTATAGTACTAGGCAGTAGATGGCGAAAAATAAGTCACTATTTGTTTTCCACAAGGAATTTTTTTAATTGGCAGTGTTGCCAAGTCCACGTTTTTTCCACAGTATTGGGCAAATTTAACACTGTTGCCGCGGATTGTTGAAGCGACCCCAGTAACTTTACATTTAGCCCCTGGAATGTGAATTTCACCTGGGGGAGTGTATTTTACCCACTGAAATGCAACTGGCAGGTTTTGTTGTGAAACCCTGGCAACCCTGTTAATAACAAAATAATAATGTCATAAAAAGCCTCCAGGACTTTACTATGATTAGCCAGAATGAAATCCAACATCAATGGTGAGCACACTTATGCATATATTTTTTATATTTATATTTTCTAACATGTAATGTAACTCAATTTTGACTGAGATACAACTATTTGAAAATCTACAATCTGAGGGTGCAAAAAAAAAATCTAAATATTGAGAAAATCCATGAAATAGTTGTCCATGAAATATGTCGACTGGATCCACTAGCTCAACGTCAAAAGTCTTGGGTCAGGAAAAAAACTGCAGACTCCACGCTACTCCAGAAACTTCATTCAGACTCCTCTGTCAGTTGGTGGCTCTTTCCACTTGGTTTCAAGCATCACTTGGGTGGATGGGTGTACAGGACAGCATAATCCCAGAGAACTTCTATCTGCAAATCCTGAAATGACACAATAATTAAAACTGCTTTACCAAGTGTCATGTTGTTGCTTTTTTTAAGCTGGGCACAGTCCAAATAAATCCGACAAGTTCCCAGCTCATTGTTTTCCATAGATATAACTGCACAATTAAAAGTGATCCCTGGCTCATAAAATTGTGTTATGAAAGTCTAAGTCAAACTTTTAAGTTAAAATTGCTACTCCAGCTAAGTCTTAAAGGTATAGTTCATCCAAAAAATTAAAATAATGTCACTAATTACTCACCCTTATGTCGTTCCAGATCCATAAGACCTTCGTTCACCATCGGAACAATATATTTTTGATGAAATCCAAAAGCATTCTGACCATGCCACGTTCAAGGCCCAGAAAGTTAGTAAGGACATTGTTAAAATAGTCCATGTGACATCAGTGGTTCAACTGTAATGTTATGTCTCTTAAAAAGGCAAAAGCATGCATATATGTTCTTAATATGACAATTAAAAATTAACAGACTGATGAAAATGCGGGACAAGGGGTGAAGAAGCTGTGCATTACAATGCAAAGCGGGGCGAGTGGTCACCCTAAACAGTCATTAAAGACAAGAAATTGTTGAATAAAGTTATTTTTGTTTTGTTGGCACACATAAGTATTCTCATAGCTTCATAAAATTCAGGTCACATTTTTAACAATGTCCTTACTACCTTTCTTAGCCATGAACGTGGTAGTTGCGTTGCTTTCTATGTAGGCTCAGAAAGCTCTCGGATTTCATCAAAAATATCTTAAGATCTTAAGAAACTGTAAGAAGGTCTTACTGATTTGGAACAACATGAGGGTAAGTAATTAACGACAGAATTTCAATTTTTGGGTAACCTATCCCTTTAAATCAGTATAGCATTTCAAGACTTAGATATAGCTGCAAAAGTCACTTTAACCTGAAATCAGATCTTGTACATGAAAATATGTAAAAGATAAGTGTCAAAAAATACATTGCATGGTCAAGTTGAAACCATTATGAAATGGAGATATTACCTGGGTTAGCAAGTTTCATCTAGAAATCCATTTGTTCACTTGGAAGTTGGTCATCTTTGCTCTTACTTATAGCAGAATTATCAGGTAAGAAGTTCTTTTCCTCAGGCACAGGGTGGTTTGAATGAGCTGTTTTACCATCTATGTTCACAGTACATCGTTGCCATGGTAGGACATAATGTGAGTTGGAACATTGGCTTCTATTATTAACATTCATACAGCCTTCAGAGAAGATTGAATACAGCCGAGTGTCCAGGACCCCAGGAGAAACACACCTTGCAGAATAGAGAACATTCTGTTCCGGCTCTGAAGCTTCAGTAAAACTCCAGTACAATATTCACAGAGACACTGGTTTAGGTCTGTCTGACGCTGTGAAGGGCAAACTGTGAGAAAAGGACACAGCTTCTTTTCCTGGATTTTCTACCTTCCAAAGTTCACAGGCCTTCTGTAGAGAGGTCTCCATGAGGAATCTTTGTTGTTGTTTTTTTACAGTCTTCAAGTAAGGAAGTTCTCGTGCAACTTTAGGATTATGATAGAAAGCAGTAATAGTAGTTCACATCGTCTATTAATGTGGCATCAGAGCTCCTTCATTGGATGAGGAATTTGATAATTTTGTTAGATATGATGGCCGAAGGTTAAAGCGTCTTTACGTTGCATTTTGTACTTTTTGGCAACCATCAAACTATAGTGGCAATCAGGCACCTCTTCTCCACGGATGCAGTATACTTCTTCTTTTTCAGAGCTTTAATTGTGAATCAAAGATTTTCGATAAGCTGATTCCAGACCTCTAGCTTTCAAAGCTACTTGTTTACCAGAAGTACAGCGATGGATGAAGTCCATTATAATGTCTGGACACCTTTCTGAATCAGCCAGAATTTTGCCCACATCTGTGACCATGCGTTTTGCCTATTTAGATCCAGCTTGGAAAGCCAACATTTGTGTGTGGAGTGTCAGTTTGTTTTTTCATCTTTCTTTTTTCCCTCTTTCGGGATGCATCTATTTCACGAATCCGTCTTTTCTTCTCTGCTCCCATCCTCTCCCTCTCCTCTCTTTTCCTTATCCTGTTATACTCTCGTTTCTTTATCTGCTCTTCTTCTGTTAAGACTTTACTTTTTTTAGGTGACCGAAGCTTATCATCAGCTTTACACTGTTGTAACCTCTTTTTGGCTCTGAATCTTCTCTGTCGCTCGCGATTATTTCCCTTATCAATTTCTGTAGCAGTAACAGTCTTCTTTCTTCTGTACTCTTTCGCTCTTGCAGCTTCCAAAGCTTTGAACTCAGCAAATTTTACAGGGTCTTTTTTCAAACGATCCCTCCAGGCCCGACTGTATCTTGCATTGTCGGGTTTCCGCTCGTCAGATTTTGACACTTCATCCTGACAGATAGACAACTGACTGTTCTTACTTTTACACTCAGAGTTATAGGGCTGGACTGTCAAAGACATTCTGAAATGAAAATTTTGATGCCATTTAGATCATTTATTCAAACATTTATTTAAACATTACTCATTACATATTGGTTAGTAATTATAAGAAAAAGAAAAGTCAAGAATAGAAAATTATTGAAAATAAAATATAACTCAGTGTGTAGTTTGTGCATAAAAAAAATGTCTGTCAGAATATAACATACAACATGTTTCTGTCAGGAACCAACACGCTGAATGATGTTCACTAACCTGGCAAGTTTTCTTGATTGGCATTTATTCTCTTTAGCATGCAGTATGAAGTATTTCACTTAGTTTCAGAGAGTGAATAACAAATTTATAAATGCATTATATATTAGGTACGTTTTGTCTCTGACAGACTACATGTTAAAGCCGCTCAGGCTGCCATTTTCTCATCCTTTTATTTTCAAGCTGCAAGTATCCTGTTAAGTCTCTGATGCCCATGAAAGTGTTCTGTTGATGTGTAGTTCTAATATTCCAACCAACATCCAACAAGTTTTTGACAGATATGATAACATCCCTAATTTTGTGGGTTAATTATGAAAAATTAAGACTGTTACATTAAATGTTACATTTATCTGTTGTAAATTTGTTGACTCTTAAAAATCAACTTTTTTGAACCAGGAAAGAGTTGTTTTTATTGTCTATGATAAAAAAATATTTTATTTAAACCCATGAAAATGCAAATCCTATTGTAAGTCATATTAAACCTGTTGTTCCATTATTACCCCTTTGATTTTGACTCAACTACAAAATATCAACTCAAATTGGCACAGATGAAACAGTAAAGAATCAATTCAAGTACCTCTCTCTTATCTGGGCCAGCTCCATCCTATGCTGTGTCAACATCTCTTGATTTCTGAGGGACAGCTGAAAAACAATGACATCCATTAGCTCACATTTATGGATAAAAGTTGTTAAATTCAATTAAAACAATAAAAATTCACTTCAAGAAAAATTGTTGTTTATATAAACACAGGCTTACGTTAAATGTTTGTATCTCGTTTCTAGGAAAGCCGATGTGTCTAATTTTGATTGTGTTGACGTCACCTGAAGAATCACTGGCCCATGAATCATCCAAGCTGTGTTTCGTGATGTGCTGCTGTTGTACTTGACAGGTGGTACCTGTTTCAGAATTAAACTCAAGTTCAGTCTTAATTTGAGGTCCTTGGTTAATAAAGGTCAAATTATTTTCACTAGCGTCCATCATTTGGGTTTCAGTGTCATTGCTGGGTGTGTGATCATTATAAATGCCCAAACATGGTGATAAAGATGCTGATTCACTGTACACAGGCATCTGCTCTTCATTCTCCTCCTGCTTTGCATAAACTTCTAGTATCATATGCATTTCTGTATCCTTCAAGTCATGTTTAGATCTCCATTCCTCTGAAAATGTCTGGGTGTGTTTCTGTCCTTGAGTCTCAGAGGAGCAAGGCTGCATTTCTGTATGAGAAAACATAATAAATGAGTAAACAAGAGTAACAAAGAATGCTGCATAACAAGAAGGGCAAAGTATTGTTCTTCATTGTCTCTATTGGTATGATCTGAACATAAACACTACAAACTGTTCAAAGGGGCGTAGTTGATTTAAAGTGCTTAGGTAAACGTTTACACTTAAGCAAACGCATTAAAGACTATACGTGTTTATAAAAACCATAACGTGAAAATAATAAGTATTAGAATCGATTTAAGCTGAACTGACTAACCAGAGTCCATCTGAACTCCTGCCTGCTGCAGTCTCCTCTTGAGCAGCTCAATCTCCTTTCTGGAGCGACAAATCTCCTCATAATACTCTGAAAATATGTCTTCCACAGCCTTAAATATCTCCTGCGCAGCTGAAGTTAATCTCTCTGTCAGAAAAACACTGAAAATCTGCAGTTTAGACATTGTGCTTTGATAAAATGTCACTGAAATGTATCCACCTCTTTCCACATCCAAAGCATGTATCTGGCCTGTTGTTTTGTCTGCGTTCATTCTACTCCAACTCGTTGATAATCAGCTCCACCTGCTGGTCTGGATGTGTGCTGCTGAATATAAACCTTTTGTTCTTATCCTTACTTAATATTTTATATTTAAAAATTTGTCTATTATCAGTGATTAATGGCAAATAACCACTCTTTAAGTTGAGCAATTTATTATAGTTCTGCCACGAAAAAGGCTCAGTTTATAAAAGTGAAAATATCTGACTGCTGAATGATTCAATTTACCTGTCCGAATAAAGCTGTGATATGTGATCCTGGACCACAAAACCAGTCATAAGGTTAAATTTTACAAAACTGAGATGTATACATCATATGAAAGCTCAATAAATACGCTTTCTATTGATGTTTGGTTTGTTAGGATAGGACAATATTTGGCTGAGATACATCTGTTTGAAAATATGGAATCTGAGATTGCAAATAAATCAAAATACTGACAAAATCACCTTTAAAGTTGTCCAAATTAAGTTCTTAATGCATATTACTAATCAGAAATTAAATTTTGATATGTTTACAGTAGGAATTTTACAAAAAATCTTCATGGAACAAGATCTTTACTTAATTTCCTAATGATTTTTGGCATAAAAGAAAAATCAATAATTTTGACCCATACAATGTATTTTTGGCTATTGCTACAAATATACCCCAGCGACTTAAGACTGGTTTTGTGGTCCAGGGTCACATATATGTTTTCCCTTAATTAATGTTGTAAAAAGCTGTATGTGACTCCTTCAGTGAGCACAGTTCTGATCAGTGGGTCTCGTCCAGGTAATAGTTTAAAGATGTCATTCAGGTTATCTGGTCTATCTGCTGTCATTGCTCTCCTACATGCTGTTTTGATCCATCTGACCTCATGTTCATTATTGATTTCCCAATTTCCACTATCTGATCTCACTAAGATGCATTGGATTTCCATGTGTTGTTACTTCACCTCTCAGACACCGAAACATCTTCTTTCGTTTTGACTTGAAGACCTCCCACGCTTTGATTTCTCCACATGCTGGCCTGAAAAACAATACATTTGTAAGTGAAGGTTTTAAATCTTTCTGGTTATAAGATATATAATAGAAACTTTATTTAGCTAGATAGGCTTGACAATGTTTATTGCTCATTCAAGAGGCTCCATTGGTTTAAATTGATTTAAATTGATTCATTACTATTATGATTTTATTCAGATGCATTTATACCAGGGGTGCCCAAAGCTGTTCCTGGAGATCTACCATCCTACAACGTTCAGCTCCAACCCTAATCAATCACACCTGAACCAGCTAATTAATCTCTAAGGTAGCACTTGATAATTACAGACAGGTGTGTTGGAGCAGGACTGGAACTAAAGTCTGCAGGTAGGTAGATCTCCAGGAACAGGGTTGGACACCCCTGATTTATATGTTCAAACGATTCGCTCAGATGGCTGATTCATTCAAGAATGAAGCAAGTGAATGGATCGCTGAATCATTGACTCAAATGATTCATTGACTCAAATGATTCATTCAGAAACACTGAATCATTCTGTAAAGAAACACCACTGTGTGTTGCTCAGAGATGTGTGACTGTTCTGATGTGATCTTTGTTTTGTTCGTTAACCAAATCGAGCAAAAACAGTCAACACTGACAATATTGTACTAAAATGTATATTAACTACTCGTTTTAACTCTTGTAGGATGATATCAGGGAAATAGACGCTGCTTTAAATTCTCGCACTGGCAGTGAGAGATCAATAGTGAGGCATCGCTCGGTGGGTGATGTATGGTGTCAAAGACAGCTTCTCGTGAGACCGTTGACTACAAAAATTACTGGTGGGCACCTTGATACAAAGCAATGGCTTAAGTTTGAACTTCCAAAATGCAGTTTAAATGCAACTTCAAATGGCTCTAAACTGTACCAGCCAAAGAAGAAGGGTCTTTTCTAGCAAAACGATAGGTCATTTTCAAAACAAATTGACAATTTATACACTTTTTAACTCCAAATCATTTATAGCCATTTAAAATTGGAAGTTCAAACTTGGGGGCACCATTGAAGTCCACTAAATGTAGATAATTCCTGAAATGTTTTCCTCAAGAAACAATTTCTGATCGACTGAAGAAAGAAAGACATGAACATCATGTCATGAGTAAATTATCTGTAAATTTTCGTTCTGGAAGTAAACTTCTTTACGTTTCCCTCCAGTTCTCAGTTCTCAGAGCTCTTTAGTTTTTTGGGTCGACAATTTATAAAAACGTAGTTCTGTGTTTTTTAGCTTATTTACTGTACACTTTGTCACATTAGACGTTGTTCTGTTTTTTGTTACATGTCAGAGATGACAAGGAGGCAGCTTCCGGCAATACAAAGTCAATGGAGAGCATTGGATTGTTTTCCCCCTTGATGGACGTGGTTTTCAGACTATGATGCATGTCACTCTGTCTTTATTGTAAAAGATTTATTTATTGGGTGGGTCCAATATCATTGGTCTTCAAAAGTGGGTGGGTCCTGTCCCACCCACATACAATGGTTTCAATGCCCATGAGACCAAATCATTTTGATTCAAGAGTTTAGGATTTGAGGAACAAACATACACCGCATAATCTCTCTCTTCTCAACAAACCACTTTATACAGTTTACCTTCAAATTAACATCTCACATCCTTTTTTCTTCCTCTCCCTGTTGCTTTCTGTTACCATGGAAACATGAATGTAGGGTTTCTACTAATACATTTAGGGTTTTATGAACATAGCAATCTAAACACATTTAGAAAGTATGAGTGTAATAAAAAGAATGTGATTTTCTTATTCTTCCTAATGAATGATTTAGCAAAAATCCACCAAAATATCTATAAATATAGTTTGTGTTACTGTGCTGAAGCCATGGTACATTTTTAAATAAAAGCCATTAGATTTTGATAGCAGCCAAATCTAATGAGCTATTCTTTCAACAGTCTTTATCAACAGGTTTATTAAACATTTTTTTTGAAAACCATCTGAAATGGGTTTAAATATTTTAAATGCCTCTAAAATATTGACACTTAACATAAGATTTTATGCCATGTCAGAGGTGAAAAATTGTACAATTCCTCATACACTCATACACACAGGAGTTCATGGAGTGTGTATGCAGTTGAGAGCAGGTTTATAGTGCAGTGGATGGTGAAGAATAAGTCATTGTTTGACAGGGCCAGCTGTCAGCTCCACTCTTCCTCACGACAGGCCTCGCCTGGCCACCTGCCTGCTATTCTCCAACTATGGTCACAAACTCTCTCTTCAGACCACCTCAGATTAGTGCCAAAAGACATTACTTTATTGCTAATTGCCATTTTGTAATGTTCAGTAAAAAAAAAAAAAAAAAAAAGTAGCCAGTTGCTCTTAAAAAATTCTCAAAGAACCAAATATCACGACTTACAGAATATACACTATCGTTCATAAGTTTGAGGTCAATATGATTTTTTTAAAATACTGTTTTTGTTTTATAGTTATATTTTTGAGAAATTACTACTTTTATTCAGCAAGGATGCATTAAAGTGATCAAAAGTGACAGACATGTAACGTTACAAACAATTTCTATTTATTAATTAATTAATAATTTGTTACATGTATATAGTGCTTTTCTATACTCAAAGCGCTTTACATTGTGAGGGGGGATCTCCTCAACCACCACCAATATGCAGCATCCACTATTTCAAATCGAAACATTTGTCACAGTTTCCACAAACTGTTTTTAACACTGACAATAATAAGAAATGTTTCTTTAGGGCCAAATCAGCACATTAGACTGATTTCTAAAAGATCATGTGACAAATACAATTTAGAAAGCAGTGTACAATTCAAATAAAATAAATAAAAATAAATAAATAAATGTTTGCATGCATGTTTTAATCTACTGAAAGTACACTGCAGTTCAAAAGTTTAGGATCAGTAAGATTTGTAATGTTTTTAAAGAATTTTCTTTAAAATATCCTTATCAAGGCTGCATTTATTTGATAAAAAATCTACAAACACAGTAACATTGTGACATTTTTTCAAAATAAAATAACTTTTTTTCTGTGTGAATATATTTTAAAATGTTATATTTTCCTGTGAGGCAAAGCTGAATTTTCAGCATCAACACTCCAGTCTTCAGTGTCACATGATCCCTCAGAAATCATTCTAATATGCTGATTTATTATCAATGTTGAAAACAGTTGTGCTGCTTGATATTTTATAGGAAACTGTAATTGGAAAATTCTTTAATAAATAAAAGTTAAAACGCATTTATTTAAAATAGTTATATAAAAATTATATAAAAAATAATTTTTTTGAAAGAAATACTTTTTTTCACCAAGGATGTGTTAAATTGATAAAAAGTGATAGCAAAAACTTATATTGTTAGAAAAGATTTCTATTTTGAATAAATGCTGTTTTATTCCTTTAAAGAATCCTGAAAAAAGGATCACAGGTTCCAAAAAAGTATTAAGCAGCATGTTTCCAACATTGATAATAAATCAGCATATTAGAATGATTTCTGAAGGATCTTGACACTGAAGACTAGAGTAATGTTGCTGAAAATTCAACTTTGCATCATATAAATAAATTATATTTTAAAATATATTAAAATAAAAAAAAACATTGTTTTAAATGGTAATAATATTTCACAATATTACTGTATAAGCAAAAGAGAATTCTCATAAAAAACATTAAAAATCGTACTGATCCCAAACTTTTGAACGGCATCATACATCAAAAAAAATACTTCAATTTATTAGAATGCTTAAAGTTCAGTGGGTTGGTTTCAATGTGTTGCATCAGCATTGCAAATCAGTCAGAACTCGTGGGTTATTTAAAACACAGCGATCGACGCAAGATTGGAAAAAACAGCTTAGTGTCTGAGCAGTGACACATCAGATGCCACTGTGCTGGCATGAACATGCCACAGACATGTCAGCACAGCTACAACATAACTGTCATTCTGTGTCATCCCAACGCCCCACAAAAACACTCGGCAACATGCCACTCTAACCAGTGACTCGTAAAACGCAGTTCTGTCGTAAACAAACCTTTATGCTTTCAATGAGTATGAAGGTTGTGTTATGTTTATGTCGGAAGCTGCCTTGACTGGAACCTGTCTTTGTTCATCAAGCCATTGAAGTCAGGGATATGCCTGGTATCTGTGTCACTTTCCTAGATTTGCATTCCACTGACTGGGATGTTTACACTAGATTCCGTTTATGTCTCTTCAAGTAAGAGTAACCCTATCTGCATCACGGGCATTCTCACCCTGTCTTCAATGTTGTCTAACTATTTGGTCGCTCCAGAAACCAAAGTGCTAAATTTGTGCTCCCGATGACATGGGAGAAGGTCACCGGAGCCCAGAGTCAGATATAAACAGTGTGGGACAAGCAGAGAAGCTCGTAGGACGTATTTTTACTCGCTGATAAAGCCTGGGACGAGGCTCAACTTTCCTTAACGTCCCACATGGAATCCAGACATGGAAGACAAACAAAATTAGGACCATTGCCGGCATAGTTTTCGCAGAAAACATTTGAATGCGGTCCCATCCCAGCCCCACCTTTTTAAACGAATCATAACATTCACAAATGTTCGAATCGATGCATTCATCTATGGAATGATTGCCGTTAACTGCTGAGAATGAAAAATATCCTCTGATATGTGGGAATGAGGAGGGTGCATGTCTTTGAAATCTACATTTCAGATTCCAAAGACTAATATTAGGTAGAGAAAAAGTATTTAAAGGATGCTATTCCTGGATGTTCATGGTATTGAGGCTTCACTGTAGGTCTGTGGGTGACAATCAAATGGAATCCAACAGGAACACACACCCTGTTATGTGGAAAACACAGAATAGACATCCAGTCTTGATCTTGACCGCCACTGCGAACAATTCATAGGGAGGTCATACTGTAGCTGATCCGTTTTTAGCATTAATAGGCCTACACCTATGAAAAGTTTTTTTTTCCATGAAGTCTCTTGAAGGACAGTGCAGCGTATTATGGGGTTTAATGGGTTTGTCAGCTGTTCTATGATGCTGTTGTCAAGAGGTGTTTCCACTAGCTTCCCACATGGATGGCCGCCATGATTGTGCTCTTAGAAAGTGATGTATCGTTAACGGCTTGTCTGGTCTATTTAAATGACCCACGAGAGGCCGCAGTCACATTGCCACAGTTTAAGAAGGTGATTAATAGTTTGCCACATGAGGTTGGTACTGTAGTAGAACAGGCTACAAGCTAATTTGACATGGTATGACTTATGGAAATAATCTCTGAATGAGCTGAATAGAAGGGTAACACTTCTGATGTTATAAAGAATAAATGGCGTTAGCTGTAAATATATTAGTTTCTGTTAGGACATATCACACTACAGTTTAAATGTTTGGGGTCAGTACAGTTTTTATTTTTAAACAAAATGAATACTAATATTTAGTAAGTATTAAAGTGACCAAAAGTAACGATAAAGATATTTGTAAGTTTGAAAAGATTTCAATAAATGCTGTCCTTTTCATCTCTTTCTATTCGTCAAAGAATTATTTTAGAAAATTAAAGTGTAAAGTCGGCAACACCAAAGCTCCCAAGATTTCAAAAATTTATTTTAAAAAACTTTTGTAAAGCGTGTTTTTTTAATACATTTTTTGATGTCTTTGGAGCTTTGGTGCTGCCGATGTTACACTTCAATTTGAGATTGATGTGCGTGCTTTTGCTTGCTTTTTGTCAAATAATTCTTATAAAAACTGCTTTCAATGTTGATAATAATAAGAAAAGTTTCTTGAGGAGTAAGTCAGCATATTAAAATCATTTCTGAAGAATCATGTAACTCTGAAGACTGGAGTAATGGCTGCTGAAAATTCAGCTTTGCCATTTTATAAATGTAAATACAATGTTATATTTAAATAGAAATTTGAAGTTAATAATAATATTTCAGATTATGATCAGAATCACTTCTTCTTTAGAAGGGATACAGCTAAGGTCTCCAAGGCTTACTGAGCATGCGCACACCAATATTGTGTCTTTTTTGTCACGCTACACAATAATTACTGTTATATTTGCATTATTGTAAGGGGTAGTTTTAGGGTGGTAGGTGTATACATTAATAAAAACACAATAAGTAGCAAATTTTACATTTAGCAAATTTAATTTATTGCTAATTTCTGGCCGTAACTGTATCCAAACGTGGATGTTCTTTACGTCTAAAGTATCTAACTTTTTCTTTAACATGGAAGTAAGCCTCTGGAAGAGACTTCCAGTTCATTATCCGCTATAGAGAATTAACAAGAAGAATAACAACTTGCATTGAAGGGTAAAAATATTTGCACTACAAAGCAGTGTTCTAATAATTAAGACAATACATTAAAATAATACGGTAAGACACACCAAGTTGCAATATCAAGAAGCAAATTGAGCTGTTTGTACAGCTAAGAATAGCTGAATGCCAGAACTATGAAATTTACAAATGGCAGCGCCCACTCTTACAGTTAGAAAAAAGACCAGTCTTATTAACTCCTTGTTTATTATTAATAAAAGATTAAAGGTTGTATCAGCGATTTCTAGCCTAAAACATAAAGTGTCAATTTCAGCTGACCTTTCTTCACGATCCGCTCGCTGCCTGCGCCATAAATTGTCTGTGAAAAAACCGAGTCTCTCTGGTCAGCCTAGGGTTTGTTTATGTGTGGAAAGGTTGGTAGTGCCGATTGTTTTTTTGGCATATCTCGGACCCTAGGCTGACCAGAGAGACGCGTTTTTTTCACAGACAATTTATGGGGCAGGCAGCGAGCGGATCGTGAAGAAAGCTCAGCTGAATTTGACACTTTATGTTTCAGGCTAGAAATCGCTGATACAACCTTTAAGGCCTCTTTAATAAAACTAGTTCTGTTTTGCAGTAAGTTTTGTCTGTTATTAAAGACTGCGCATCAGACTCGTTGCACAGTGTTAGCAACTCATCTGTCAGGATTCTCTGTAATCATCTGCAAACTTTGACAGTTTGTTGAACCAGCTCATTCGGTTCTTTTTTAGTCGGACATGCTACTTTGGCTGTGCATCTTACTTCCTGAGAATCGTCTCAAAAGAACAATTTGTTCAAGAATCGAACATTACTGAAAACGCTGAAAATGATCACCACGAAGACTCAACTGACAGGCCTGACATGTCCAGGTATCAAATGACTTTGCCCATCCACTGACATCATGCGTCACCACCTCCGGGTCCAAACACTCTATCAGATACCACGATAAAACAACGAAAGGTGCTTATATACAGTCACAATGCTCATAAATGGCTGCTGAAATGGTATTCTAAAGTAAAGCGCATCGAGGCTTGGACCCAGAAACAGCATTCCTTACGTCACCACTTAACAAGCGGATTACATCAAAAAGAAATGATCATAACATACTGGTCTACGCAACTTGTCTGTTCAAAAAGTCAACACATGCAGCACTAAAGGCAGAAAAAGAGATGACAACAAAGTATATTCATTTCAGAGCTTCTCAGATGCTATATAACAGGTCACTTAAGCTAATATTGACTACGCAGAGTTTGTCAAGTTAAGCTGTGTGGTTATAAATATTTGACTTTTTAACAGGATATATTGTTATTGACACTATACCAAACATAGCTGAACGTATACAATACCACTGAACAAAATGAAACTTGCATATTTTGCTGATTATTGCTGCTGAACATGATCAATTATTGTCACGTTTTGGGCTGTACTAATTGGTCGGACCGGGAAAAACATTTGGAGCAAAATAGACTGCCAAAAGTTTAAAAGCGTGCAAAAAATTGTCTGAGGAACAAAAGGTGTTTGTGGTTGGCCAAACCAAACCAGGATTCCCAGGGTAAGAATCTTGACAACATTCATGTTTGTTCTTATCATTTCCAGTCAGGTGAAATATTAGGTTAATATCTTAATTATTACTGCTTGCATGTATCTTTACCACCTATTAACTTCAGTTAGACTAAATTTTGCACCCTTTACTGCTTACTAAGTCCTTCTCTATATGATTTAGCAGCTTCCACATTTTTAGACAGCATAAATTAGCAGAACAACGTATTCAGTAGTATATTAAGTGTGCAATCCATTCTGTTGTTTACATCCGAGTATCGCCAGTATGGCTGCGTATCCGGTTAACTGACCAAACCGTTCCTCTTCAGTAGCTTGGAAACATACTTAAGTATGTTTGTACTGTTTCTGTTGAAACTGTATATACATATTATATTCCATGAAGTTTCATGTAGTCTTATTTGTTTATAATTTTTATATCACACATTAAAAGCAGTAGAACAGAATATGGAGGTGGAAGCATCAAATTATTTTTATGTGGTATTCTTCTTTCCGTTCCTACAGTGAGGCCGATTTGTTTGTGGTCTCTTGGAGAGAGGCATTTACTAACAGTGAGTAGCGTGCCACTGAGGGGTGAGGCAGTCATGGTGCTCAGAGAGCCAGGATCATTCCTGTGACTTAACATGACACCACTTGCACTAAGACACTGACAGCTGCACACGCACATGCTTTCCATTCTGTTTGTTGTAGAGGATTATAACCTGATAAAAGAGACCAGTGACTATCGCATTGCAAGGCCCTGTCCACTACTGTTTCTTTCTGACTGAGAGCCCTAAAGACAGTACAAACACAGGTACTGGGCAGTGATATTTTAGTAGTATTTTTTACTATTATTTTGTTCATTCATATTTTGAATTAGACCTTATTTGTATATTAAATTCATTTAAATATTAAAATAATATTAAATATTTAGTTTAATTTTTAATCATTTTATTTTTTGTAATTTTTTTAATTTAATTTTTTTTAACTTTTAGTCATTTTAGTGCTTATTTTATTTTGTTAATTGTATTTAATTTTTGTACTTGCTTTCTTTATTTTATACATATTTTGTTGCATACTTGTATACAAGTTTTTCATGTAATATTTGTATTTTATTTCAGCTTTTTTTTTAAAGATTTTATTAGATGTAGTTTAACAATAACATACACAAAACTGCATGAAAGGGCTTATAGCTATTCAAAAATGCACACAGAATTAAAAAAATCGAGCATAAATGTACAATAAATGGTTGTGAGCTGTTTGTTATTCTCAATCTAAACTTCACTTTAGAAAGATTGATGATTAATTAAATAAAAACATAAAATTGATTTAATCTTTATGTGTAGATATTTTTTTACTGGCAAATTGGAAAACCTGGAGGAGAAAAAAAACAATATATATATATATATATATATATATTTTTTTTTTTTTTTTTTTTTTTTGTAGTGTAAATGACGGAGGGCCAGACAGACAAACAAACCCCTGCTCAGTTTCTAGTTCCTTTTTTGGCATTTACAGTGGCCCCAAAAATATTTGGACATGTGACACAAGACTTTTTACACTTTACTTTTTTGACCTCCTGTAAAATAAATGACATTTGCTTGAATATTTTCTTATGTAATCACAATCTTACACTTTTAAGTGCGTCTCAAGTGTCCAAACACTGTGGGGCCGCTGTATTTGATGAGTCGTGCTTAGAAGTCATAACAGAGGTGCTTGAAAAAAGAGAGAGTCCCTTACGAAACCCCCTGAACCTGTTGCTAGACCAGCTCAGCGCTGCGGTCCAGAGGATCCGAGCATCTGTTCCAGTCACTACTCCCTCTCTTTAAAGCAATAACGCAGGCCATAATATCTTTCTAGGGCTCGAGAGCCAAATATGAGTGAAGAGTGAGCATTCCATGGCTAATGCAGCCACGTTCTGGGCATTTCTTCAGAAGAAGCCAATTCCCCCTCTCTCCTCCTCCCTTTCTGCCAGCTGTCCTGCAATGTGCTGCTGCTTGTCAGTGAAGAGAAGTGGCGCACTGTTTTCAGTGACAGGGCAGCACACCATGTCGCCTTACACCTAAGACCCACTCAAATAGACTGATATCATCTGTCTGGTCAAGGATCTACTCAATCCCCCGTGAAAAACCTGTGTTTCTAGCGTGCTCGCCGGTAGTCAGGCACACTTGAACTTGATACAGCTCGTTGTGACTTTAAGTAGGTGAAGTTGTATGAAAACAATTGATTGCTACCTCATATAAGAGTTTTAAAGCTGGGAAATAGTGGATAAAATGCCAACTATTTAGTCAAAGAGACAAAAGTTGACATTTTTAAAGACTGAGAAGGTTAACAGTTGATGCACAGACATTTTAAATGTATTTTGCAAGTCTGTGCATGGACTTTAAATGTATTTTGTTATCTCAGTTTCAAGTCAGTTATTTGGCAGACACTTTTATCCGGGCAAACTTTTTGTACACTGCTTCAAAGGTGCACATTTTTATCAGTTCATGCATATTTAGTTGCAAGAACAGCACCAAACTGTACTGTTTGAGCTTTAAGATATCACAAGATAGTTTTAAAATTCATTTTTGTTTTATTTTTATTTTATGATCACTTGCATTAAATCCAATTAGGGTCAGTTTGACCCTGACCATAACAATCATACTCAGATTTTTAACCTAATAGATTAATAGTTTAACGGCTAAACTAGACCTAATAATTTAACTAGACTTTGCATTTGTGCCCTTTTTAAGTAAGAAATTAAATTAAAATCATTTAAAAAATGAAATCTGTCATTGATATTTCTTAAATAATTGTACTATATGTAAACAAAACTGTTCAACTTCCTGGTAATATTTACCTCAAAAAAAAAAAAAAAAAAGAGAGAAAAAAGTAAACATTGGTTCAGATGATAAAATATATCATATAGATAAAATAGATAAAATATAATTTTATATGGAGTGACTAATTGAAATTGTAACGATATTTATGAAGTATTAGTTATAGTTATTGTTAAAAATGTTTTACCTTGTGGGGGGAAAGTTGAATTGATGTTTGATCCTGCTTTGTAAATTGTAAGTAAAATTATAATTAAAAAAAAAAAAAAATGTTTTACCTTGTGTGTTTAAATTATTTAATTATTGAGATTATTAAATAAACATAATTATGAGATTAATGTACAGTAGATTAAAAAACAGCAAATAATGTGTTAATAGGACAAAGATTATGAAACAGATCATTTCAAATATATTAATGTATTTATTATTGAAAATTATTTATAAGTATTATTTATTATTATTATTTACAAATGTTTATTATCTTAAAATATAATATTCTATATTGCTATGTTAATTAATATATTAATAAACATTATATTTATATATTATATTTTAATTTCTGATGAGTAGAAAAGAGTGAAAACATGACTAATTAAAATATTTTATATATTAATATTTTAATATATTAATATAATTTAAAAATATATATTACATTTTAAATAATTTATATATTCACAGGACATTATAAGATTGAGATTTTATAAATATATATTTTATAATAAACATTTTTATGAATATTATTAAATTATAAATTACTATATTAAAATGCATTATTATTATTACTATTATTATTCTTGTTATTATTAAATACAGCAAATTATTACTAAAGCAAATAATGAATATTTCGAAAGGTTCAGAAAAAAGTAATAAATAAATATTGTAATTATTATAATTATAATATATTATAATTATAAGATGAACCAATGCGAGACATTGGAGGTTAACGTATAGGACACAGTCGATTTTTTTTTTTTAAAGATTTAAAAGAAACATGCATAAAAAAATGCAGTTATGTGTTAATAGGACAAATATTACAAAGATGATCATTTAAAATATATGAATGTATTTACAATTATTCATAATATTAATATTAATATTATTTATATTCTACATTGCTATGTTTATTATTATATTAAAATATACTATTTATTATTATTAATAGCAAATTTTGAGTCGACTGGAAAAGATGACTAATTTAAATATTTTATATATGAATATATTATTTCTATATTATATTTTATATAAAATAAAAAATGTTAATTATTACATTTGAAAATATATTACATCTTATATTAGATATATTATATATTTATATTTATTTTTTATATTATATATATATATATATATATATATATTATTAATAAATATTTGTATTAATATATTATCATTAAAATATGAATTACTATATTATTATACGCTTTAATACAGTCAAAACAAAAATTATTTAGAGACCAGATATAATTTCCTATATATTTTTTTTACTGGTGCAGGACACTGTTGTTAATTTATGCAAACTATTAAGTGAGGATAGCAAAATAAAGTAAACTGTAACATATTATACCCAAAAATTCTTCATACAGTGGACTACCAGTAAAACTGATAACAATTTGGGACCAAAAATTTGATTTAACACTTACATACCTTTCTATCAAAGTTATCTGACATTATCAAGATAAATTGGTCTGACACAGTTTAACACAGAGTTATTGTCATATTTATTTACTGTTTTCTAATCTATAGAGAATAAACTGTGATAATGTGAGAAATGTTGAAGGTGTCTGAACAAATTTTGGTTTGACTGTTATTCATGTATTGTTATTTCTAACTACAGCAAATTATTACTAAAGCAAATAATGACTCATTCTCTAAGACAAAGAAAAAGGTTCAGAAAAATAGGCTTGAAAATGTGTGTAAAGTGTTTGAAAATAATTTAGATCATGTATTCAAGATGTAAAGTAAATCTATTACTTTTTACTTGATGACTTTGATAACTGTATAATTGGTTTTCAAAACTATGTGTGAAAACAGTGTGAATACAAAGAATGTTGTACATTTCCAAGAAAGTATTTTTCCAAAAGAAATTTGTCACGCACATTATTTGTGATGCCCCTTTTGAGCAAGACAACTGTGTTATGTCATTAGCAACCTGACCTCTTTACTAAAAATGCTGAGAAAGGGGTTTCCTCTTCAGGAAGAGTTCCTGGATGGTGTGTTTTTATGTGTGTGTGTGTGTGTGTGTGTGTGTGTGTGTGTGTGTGTGTGTGTGTGTACCTGGTATTCATCACGTTGTGGGGACCAAATGTCCCCACAAGGATAGGAATACTAGTAGATTTTGATCTTGTGGGGACATTTCTCAGGTCCCCATGAGGAAACAGGCTTATAAATCATGCACAATGACTTTTTTTGATGAAGTAAAAGTATGCACAATCTCCTGTGAGGGCTAGGTTTAGGTGTAGGGCCATAGAAAGTACGGTTTGTACAGTATAAAAACCATTACGCCTATGGAATGTCCCCATAAAACATGTAAACCCAACATGTTTGTGTGTGTGTGTGTGTGTGTGTGTGTGTGTGTGTGGTGTAGTTGCATAGACCTGTCACCCTGCCATCCTCTGTTTCTGCTGACAGTAGGCTAAAGGAAGGTCCGGGGTGAGTGACTCGGACACACTGCTCTCCTGCAGGCTGGACAGCCACAGAGGTTCCATTGTGCTCCTCAACCATCAGTGATCATCCATCACATTTTAACCTGACAGCCAACTGCACAGCCTCCTAATCCTGCCAGGGATGGAAGCTTGGGTTACCATGACGAGAGCACCGCAGGACGTCCCGTCTCTGACCTGTGCTGGACAAGGGCAGAAGGTACCTTTAAGTTGTGAAACAGGTCCTCCACTGCATTTAAATGGTTACAAGGGTTTTCAAGAGTCACTTTCACAAATAACAGTGTAGAAGTGTTCAGCATACTGTCACTTAGGGAAAATATCATAGTGAAAACCCCCTTCACCGTGTACTACATGAACCTTGAATAGCTGTGGTGGTGTCAGTAGCCATAAATAAGCCTGTGGATTCATTAGGGGACATAGCGGAAGCTCCTCTGAATTAGCATGTGAGCAATGAGCCCAGACGAGTCCATTAGGGATTTCCAGCGTCCGGAGAGCCTACCTCACTTCTAGGGGTCAGGGACAACCAAGGTCCATCTTACTGAAGCAATGCCGGACACATTACAGGGGAACGTATAGACGCAGTAGTTA